>NC_136497.1:96508394-96530894 GCF_053919585.1 Euprymna scolopes
ATATAATATAAAAGGAAAATAAAGCAAAAAATTGTATTCATAAAAAGATGGAGTCTACCGTATATATATATATTCCATTACTACATATCTTAATTTAGTCTGTTCATGTTTATCCGTTACACCTCTGCATTGCCTTCTATAAATTACCTTTGTATAATCAGGAGTGTGCAACACTGCAACACTGCAACAGGCGGCTCGCGAGCCACAACCCAGTCGATGTAGTCCTCAGATAGTGTTTTGTTTTTGTTATTACGCACTTTAATTATGATATATTTTTTTTTAGATCGTAAAACTAGTTTTATCTTCTTCAAATTGACGACACAAATCTCTGCAAACGTTGTGTGTTTTAATTTTAAAACAAGGCGCACAAAAATATTTTCAAGTAGGTTTCTGTCAAAATTAGACATCGTTACTATTTAATAAGTTCTAAATGTCAATAATATTTAATTACTGTATATAAATTGAATCATAACACAATACCACTATTTCTTAAGTAGAAATTTTATTGAATGATCGGGACCATAATACCAGTGTTTGTAGTTTTATAATTACTTACCTTGAACTTCAACTTGAACTTTAACTTCAAATCTCGTTTTCAAATTTGTTTCCGATGTTTTGAAAAAAAAACAAAAAAAAAACAAAAAAAAACAACAACACGCCAGTAAAACATGTATTTGTTTACTTTTTATTTATTCATTATTTTTATCATAACACCACTCTAATTTTGCATTTATAACTCCATTTTTGTCATCTATATATACATACATATGATGAGAATAATGAAAATAGTATTCCAACAAAATAGAGAAAGAAACAAACCGAGTTATGTATTCATCAACGTTTCGTCTTTATTTTGAGACTTCCTCTGGATAAATGAGATTAAGAAAGTTTTTCTTTAACGTTGATGAACACATAACTCGGTTAGCGTAATGGTTAGGAGCCTTGGCGGTCGGGTTTCAATCCTGGCTTGAGGTAGTTGCCTGTCTAGCCGCTGTATATGGATTACTATAATGCTCCTAATTTTGAGTTGAGCATATTGAGAAGTGATACACGGATTACCATTAGCGTATAAAGCTATGTTCTTTGTGTAAACAAATCGAGCTTAGGTATTTCGGACGATGTTAACATCGTTAATTCACGACTCACACAGCAGTCGCAGGAGCCTTGACTGTTGTACAGACGGTCGGGTTTTAATCCTGGCTTGAGGTAGTTGCCTGTCTAGCCGCACTGATGAGCTGTGAAACAGCGAAACAGTACTGAATGTGGATGACTGTAGATATATATATATATATATTTATATATATATAAATGTGAACGTGTCTGTGTATCTCTCTGTCTGTGTGTGTACTGTCAATTTTATGTCTACAGACTCGAAATTTGATATACAGGGTACTGAGATTTGGGAAAATCTATGTGATTTGACCTTTGAGAACTCTACCAAACTCCTCCGATAATTTTGGGTCTAAACACTCGAAATTTTAGATATAGGTTCCTTGGACATGGATCTAACTTAATAACTTTATTTGAGCCAAAAACAATGAATTTAAAGGGATCATAATAGGAGTCAAAGTTAAAAAAATTGACCGCTTTTTTTTCTTCTTTTTTTTCTTCTTTTTTTTTGCTGAATATACACCTCCAAATACCCGGGCAACGCCGGGCACCCATGCTAATATGTGTGTGTACATTTCCCTACGCAATAACTCTGTCAATTTTAAGTCTACACATTCAAAATTTGGTACTGACATTTGGGAAAATCTGTATAATCCGTTTTCGGACAGAAATTTGGCTATTAAGGGGTCAAAGTTCAATAATTTGATCTTTGAGAACTCTACCAAACTCCTCCGACAATTTTGTGTCTACGCACTTGAAATTTTAGATATATGTTCCTTGGACATGGATCTAACTCAATAACTTGATTTGAGCCCAAAACAATAAATGTAAAGGGGTCATAATAGGGGTTAAATTAAAAAAAATTGTCCTCTGCGGTCTCTACCAAATTACTCAGACAATTTCTGGTCTAAACATTTGAAATTTTACATAAAGGGTATTCAGAGATAGGGCAAGCTTTTTAATCGGTTTGGGTCGAAAATTTTTAGTTACCAATATATAAATGTATGTATGTATATGTGTTTGCATGTCTGCCTAAAACTTTCGACAGAGGCGACGGATTTTTACAAGATCAGTATTATTTTGAAGTGCGACCTTTCAGATGATGAATATCGAAAAATTGGCTTAAATCATTAATATCTTCACCTTCAACTGGGCACTTTCTACAGGGGAGCGTCGCTTTTTTCGCCGATATTTTCCAAAATCATCCTCTCCTTTCAATTGTCTAGCCTTAATTTAAACCTACGTCACTTTCGGTTTGGCGGTGGTCAGAACAGCAAAGACATCAAGTTTTTTTCTCGTTCTTTTCCTCTTTTGCGGTACGGGTTTGAGCTTGCCTTCCTACTACCACTTTTTTTTTTTTTTTTTTTTGCCCAACATCCACCTTCAAACACCCGGGCAACATCGGGCTGAAATACGAGTATATATATAAAAGTGAAAGTGTCTGTCTGTGTGCATTTTCCTACAAAATAACTCTGTCAATTTTCAGTCTACAGACTCGAAATTTGATATACAAGGTGGTGAGATTTGGGAAAATATGTCTAATCCATTTTCGGCCAGAAATGTGGCTGTTAAGGTGTTAAAGTTCAACGATTTGACCTTTAAGAACTCTACCAAACTCCTCCGCCAATTTTGGGTATAAACACTTGAAATTTTAGATATAGGTTCCTTGGACATGGATCTGACTCAATAACTTGATTTGAGCCCAAAACAATAAATTTTAAGGGGTCATAATAGAGGTCAAAGTTAAAAAAGACTTAACCGCTTCGGTCTCTACCAAATTACTCAGACAATTTCTGGTCTAAACATTTGAAATTTTTCATAAAGGTATTCAGAGATAGGACAAGCTTTTCAATCAGTTTGGATCGAAAATTTGAGTTACCAATATATAAATGCATGTATGTATGTATGTTTGCATGTCTGCCTATAACTTTCGACAAAGGCGGCGGATTTTTACAAGATCAGTATCGTTTTGAAGGTCGACCTTTCAGACGACAAATATCGAAAAATTGGCTTATTAATATCTTCTCCTTCAACCAGGCACTTTTCTACAAGGTGGGGCGCTTTTTTCACCGATATTTTCGACAGTCATCCTCTCCTTTTGATTGTCTAGCCTTAATTAAAACCTACGTCACTTCCGGGTTGGCGATGGTCGTAATAGCAAAGACGTCAGGTTTTTTTCCCCGTTCTTTGCCGACTGGGTTCGAGCCTGCCTTCCAACTATCATTTTTTTTTTTTTTTTTTGCTCAACACACACCTCCAAACACCCGGGCAACACCGGGATGAGATTCTAGTATATATATATATATATATATATATATATATATATATATATTAATGAAAACAGTATTTACACAATCTAAACTTCAAACTAATATAAATAATAGTATTTAAAATTTAATCCCAACCGAATTAAAAAAGCTCAATATGCATTAGAGAGTAGAGCTTATTATAAGAGAAAGAAAATTAAAACTGTAAGTTGAACTTTACAATCAAAATTTATTGTTCGACTGAATACTCCAAAAAAGCAATTTACAATTTTTATCATTATTACTAAATTATTTATACTTACTATTAAATTTGTTACTATAATTACTAAATTACTATTATTATTATTATTATTATTATTACCCATGATCATTGACTATACTATTATTAGACTTACTTTGCATTTATTATTATTATTATTATTATTATTATTATTATTTTGTCATCATGGCTTTTTGACAACTTTAATAAGCTATGATTCTGCAACATTTTACACTTTATAATCCTCACTCCTCCAATTTTTTTAATAATGACATCGAATTTAACACTTTATAGAAAGATCTATTTCGTTCTGTCTAGACACTTTCTAGTCAGAGTAATACGAGCTTTCACGGACTGATTCCCCCTCTGCTTAGCTTACTTCAAAATTTTATTTGAAATCACTTTTTCTAATTAAGCCGATGATGAAGGTTCTCATACTGTTTTTTTCTCTCTTTTTACTATTAGGTCCCATTTGACTGGGGACAGACTTCTCTTTGGGATACTGCACTGCCTAGAAAAAAACAATTTTCATTATTTCAGCTGTTTTGAAGGCTTTCCACTCGGATTACATGCATCGTCACGCTGGACTTATTTTGGAATCCATTCTCTCTAAAGAACTATTTTGCATTTGGAATCAACGTGAGAGTATTTTCATGTAAGCTGAAATATTATATGTGTTTGTTTATATATATATTTTTTTTACATATCCAACAATTTTTCACTTTTTTATTTGGTAATTTATGACTATAAATTGCGGTTTCACTTAATGCCATAACTAGCAAATTCTAGCATTGCTACAAATATAATTTGATGATTTCTGTATGTCCTCTGATGAGAAGAATAACAAGAATAGCATTCTTTGAAACTCTGCGGAATAAGGACTTTGTTAATTGTTTTTTTGGAGTATTCAGTCGAACAATAAATTTTGATTGTAAAGTTCAACTTACAGTTTTAATTTTCTTTCTCTTACCTATATATATAAAAGCGAAAATCTATGTATGTATGTGTGTATGTTTGTGTGTCTGCTAAAAACTTTTGACAGACACAACAAAAATTCACAAACTCTATATCATATCGAAACTCCATCCTTCACTCAAAAAATATCGAAAAATTGGCCAAAAACGTTAATTTTTTCACCCCGAAATCGACAATTTTCAACAGGGAGGGGGTCAACAAAAACGGCTCTCTCGACCAGTTCTACGCGTGCGTCAGATGACGTCATGGCTTGATTTACTTTAAATAGTTGAAAAACTGAACAAATTTCGTGTACGTTGCGTTAGCTCAGTTGATTAGCGCGTTGGTTCATTATCTAAACGTTTTGGGTACGAATCGTGGTGTGAGATGTCTTCTTTTTTTTTTTTTTTTTCGATTTTTTAAATTTAAATATTGAACCAGTGTTATTTAAGCTATTTTTCACGTAACGTTCGTTTTTCTGTTTTTCTTTTTACTTCGCTTATCCACCCCCGATCAGACATCACAAAAACACCTGGGTACCCACAGATTTTTTAAATTTTAATATCGAAACAGGCTTATTTAAGCCATTTTTCACGTGTTCGTTTTCTGTTTTCATCGTTTGTTTGCCTTATGTTAGTGTTTTTTGTGCTTTTTTCCCGCTTAAGTGTTAATGTTGCTTTCTTTTTTTACTTTGCTTATAACAAACAAACCTACGTCGTCGTCGTCACACTCGACGACTTCCGGCCGCGCACCTGTCAATTTGGTTCTTAAATAAATTCAAACATCTTTCACTAACTCATTCTGGCTGGCTGATTTTATTTTCAAACTTCGCCCCAGGGCTTCGGGTTCGATCCTACCCCCCCACCCCCACCCGGGTTCTTTTTTATTTAACACCACACACACCTACAAACACCTGGGCAACCCCGGGTATCCGCTGCTAGTATATATATAAATATATATAGCCCACAAAATTGGAAGGTCGTTATGAATGAGAAAATTTGTAATTTTTCTGACGCCACAAAAATGTTGCTTTTTAATTGATTAACTTTTACTATTATAGTAAATAAAAATGTGTATTGAATGAATATAATACAAGCATTTATGCTTAATTATTTTTGTTAAGGAGGATTTTGTAGTTTGTTTCAAGCATTGTGCGAAGTTTGAGAGGGTTGTGTTTGAGGGCTATGGAAATGCAGTGTATGGAAACATTCTATTAGGTGAACACACAATAATGAAAAACATCAGTAATATTCAAGGCTTTTTTCGCACACGCTCCCGAGGGGGTTACTATTGCTTAGAAGTGTTTATATACCCCCTATATAGTAATATCTAGGATTTTGGAAAGCGCGTCACGTCTAGATTTATTTACATCGACTTTTACAAAATTATTGCTATTTTGGCTTCTCACGTGTTGATTGGGCTTTTTCGTATAAAAAGCGAAACTAATTCAAAGCTAACAGTGTTCTCTCGGCATCGCGCCGGGAAACATCCAGAAGCAATCAGCTTTGATCAATGTTGTATATCAGACAATTGCTATTCAATCTGGAAAATTGGGAGTTAGTTTCCCCCTCCCCAACATCTGTTGGGGAAAAAACAGTCAAATTTGGGTAAACAAACCCAAACGCTGCCTTGTATCAAAAGTCAACTGCGTGACTTCTATTTGACCTTCTTAATTAGGTCAAATCAAAGCAGCAGAGTTAACTGTTATTGCGGACACCTGTTTTTAATAGTTAAATAAATAAATTACAACATGTCTCTGTTGTATGTCATGGTGGCCCAATGGTTAACGTCGCATGGTTTTTTTTTTTTCACATTTTAATTTCCAACTTTGCCTCAAGGGTTCGGGTTCAATCCTCATACTCACCTACCAAAACTTTTTTTAAATTATTTACCTCAAAACACCCGGACATCGTCGGCTACCCTCCGCTGGTCTAATATATAAAAGGCAGAATGTGTGTTTGTATGCCTCCCAAAAACTTTTGTTACATGCAACGAACACTGACAAAATCAGTATCATTAGAAAAATCCATCGCTTGATGACAAATATCCAAAAATTGGCCAAAAACATTAATTCTTTGACCGTCAACTAGGCCGTTTTTTACAAGGAGGGGTCAGCTTTTGCAAAGCCATTCATGCCTTGTGATCTCGCTGTACATATAAAACACATTATTTTGAAGGCCCATGACGTCACAAGGCACGTGGCCGAAACGACTAAAGCGTTTGCTTTTTTCATATCCTTTTCCTCTTAGCATTACACGTTTGAGCCTGGTTACTGCGGCTAGTTTTTTGTTTTTCTGCTGCTATTTTTTTTTTTTTTTAGGTCTGGGTTGCTCAATATCCTTACGATAAAACCTCTCCATGCCTGGTCAATGCTTGGTACACCCTTTAGTTATATATAAAAGACACTTTTGTGTGTGTGTGTGTGTGTGTATGTGTGTGTGATTTGTTTCCTATGGAAACGGCTCAGATTAATTTTTTTTTTAATTCACACGAATATACTTTATGTGCCAAGGAGTGTTTTTAGGTAGGTATTGTATCCGATTACCTCTGGTAAGTATCTAAAATTGATAATTGAAAAAAATCCTATTAAAGAAGGAACAGTCCGATTTTGACCACCTTAGGTGATGCAGAAGAATAGGCGACACAAAGTCGGCAGCAAACTGTCAAATAAAAAAAATTTGCATTTCACTTAATTATTTTTTGCATATAAAATAATGAATGAAATGTTATCGTTTCATTGTTTTGAATTTGTTTTCAGTATTACAAAAAATGTACTACTTGATGAAATATTTATTCGTTTCTTTATATTTTCTTTCGAAAAAACATATCTGGCATTGTTTGCTGCAGGCTTTGTGTCGCCTATTCTTTTGCAGAACCAACCCTTATACAGCATAACATCACGAGTACATTTAAGAAGTTTTATCACCGCACAAGAAGGGCCCGGCGCATAAAATCACCAGTAAGTTCTTTGATAAGACAGAGGCGCCTTTGAAATGAATGCTTTTGTTTAGAGCACATTCAACCACGATACTTGATTCTTTTATTTTAAACTTTTATTTCAGCCATTATATAAAAATAATTTCATAAAATCAACAGTAGATTCTCTACAGTGCAATGTAGACAACAATGTATTGTGGACTAAGTCACTGCAAGGTGGCATGTAAAGCTTTTTCTCCATGCACCAGGGTGAGTCCTCAACTAGCGCAGGTAATCAATCTATTTGATTGAAAAATAGGCAATTTCACCGATTTCAATGGCAATAAAAGTATTGGAAGTGTTGAACATTCGTTGAGTCTCCCTGCTTGTAATCTAATGAAATGAATTTTTGTACCTCCTTTGGTGCTATGCAAATAAGGTAAACAGATAAATCGTTTAATATGTATTATATACATATGTAATTCTTTATGGTAAACCATCATAAATGGAGAAATATATGGAAGTATCTTTTATTAAAAACTAGCAGGCTGCCCGGCATTGCCTGGTCGTAAAATATGCTTAAATATGATATTTTGATTAGTGCAGATTTCGTATTTATTATTATATTATATTGGACCCAATATATAGTAATTATTAAAAAAAAAAAAAAAAAAAAAAAATGACTCGTGCTCCACCATTGAGAATTGAAACCAAAATGTTTAGCTTATGATTTATTTTTTCCTTTGATGTTCAGGCTTGAGCCATGAAGACGTTTGCTGAAAGGTTAAAAATTAAAACATGAACCTATAGCTACTACGTTACGCATGCATATTCATCTATAAGGAAGAAAGGCTATTTTTAGGATCGGATTTTTTCGATTTTCGATACTTATCACATAAATTTCTGTACAAAACATATCTAAGAACACTGTCAGATATACAAATTACCTTTTTTGTAATTTGCAAAAGATAGGCTCAGCCGTTTCGGAATCTATGAGGAAGGAACTCACACAAATCTTGTTGCAAAGTCATCTTTGATGCTACAGCCTGATGTTCAACCTCCAGGCCAATATCAATTAACATAAGAAAGATAATTGAAAATGTCTGTAAGGTCAAATCAGCAGAATATATAAACCATGCTTAATTTAGTATTGTTATTATTGCTACTTTTTAAATAGTATTATTTTATTTTCTACATTCTCCATATTTTTATTTTTTTATTTTTTGATGTATCATGCATTCAAACACGGTAGTGTTTAGATACATGATGTGTTAGTTTTGCTTACTTAGAACTGCTTTAAAGCTTCACTGCTCACTCATTTTGCGACCAAATTTCAAACAATTTTTACAGTTCATAGCTCATCGTCTCAACTATATTTTGAAAGAGGCCAATATCAATTAACATGAGAAAGAAGAAAATTAAAGTCTATATAATGTCCAAAGAGTATGACATTTACAATAAGTTCAACAGCAGAGGCCGGAACATGAATTTATGCTTAGTTTGACTGCTTATTATAAATTTTTTTAGAAGTCCAATCCTTGTTTTTGTATAACTATTTATTATTATCATTACCAACAGACATTAGTGTTTCATGCTCACACAATCTCCAACATAGGAAATGAGAATGGCGGCTGATCAAAAGATTCAAATCTTGTTGCAAAATCATCTTTGATGCTACAGCCTGATATTCAACCCCCAGGCCAATATCAGTTAACACGGGAAAGATTATTTAAAATGTCTATAATGTCAAATCAGCAGAATATACAAACCATGATTAATCATGTCATTAACAAACACTTTTGCTGTATCACAGCTTTTCAATGTGGCTAGATATGAGAGTTATTAGCCGATTTCCTAGTTTTAATTAATCTCCATTGGATCAACCAGACAATCCTCGTTCTATTTATTTAAATCTAGATGTGAAATTGTAGCTCAAGTGGTTTATCAATTTCTTTTTTTTAGTTTATTAAGCTGATCGTATATATATTGTTATTTTTTAAATATACAATATTAATTGCCTATCTGATTTGAGTATGCTTCATATATACATAGCATTATTTATATTTACTCTTGTTTATATATATATATATATATATATATATATATATATATATATATATAATGTGTAATGTATTTTTGTTGTACACCCATAAAGGAATGCATATTGTTAGTGCGAGCTGATTCTTAACAATTTCTTTACACATTTCTTTGTATCCTGAATCAGTGAACGCAATTCAAAGACCTTTGTTTTCCATATGTTGCCTGAAGCATGTTTTGATATTCAACAATTTTTTCTTTTCTATCCTTTTCGTGGTTGCAGGGCATAAACTTGACTCTTTTAAAATCTGGAAATGTTCTATTTTATGCCTTGGGAAAGTAAATTTAGATATTTTGTAAATTTTTTGCTGACTTGATCTTTGTTGTTGATCTTTTTCAAAACTATGCATATGAGTAATAACAAGGTTTTATCCTCCGTTCAAAAAATGTACTTTCTATAAACCCATTAATATCTCATGACCTTCAATAACAGAATGGATTCCAAAGATATCTCCTTCGCTTAGCTATTCAAATCGAGAAGAATTACTCAGTGGTCGACTTTAATTCGTTTGGAATCAGGTTCTATGTAATGGTAAACTTTCTTAACATACTTTTATATAAATATCTGTCCGGTTATAGATGAGTGTGTAACAGAAATCCGTAATGATAGATGAGACAGCTATTTTAGGTTTGCTAAAACTCAGACAGTTTTAACTTGTCGTGTCTGATTGTGATGAAAGAGGAGAAAATAATATACCTTAAAAAAGGGGTTTCTGTTCAGTTCAGTCTGTCCAAAGTAAAAAAAATAATAATAAATCCTAGATACCCTATTTATTTGTTTCTTCACGAGAGCAAAATGTGACACAAAGTCGTTTTTAATGCAGGGAAATATCCAGCTCCCCAGAAAGGGGCACTCTGGATTAGGGTAAAAAACTTTTTCAAATTACCTTAGTCTAGAAGGATTTTCCCTTCACTGACTAAGGACAAATTAACTTAGTGTTGCATCAGAACAAATACTACACTTTCATCCCAGCCTGAAAGATAAATCCTAGATACTTAGCACATCAAGTATCGCTTTACTTTTGGTATGTTTTTCTCCTGTGATTGTTTTGTGTGTAAATGTTACCAAGACTAAAATGGTGTTGGAAAGCACTCAGAATGAGGAAAGCTCCTCTGACAAATGTGTGGAAAGAAAATTAGGTGCAGCTAAATTTTTAGCGGTTCTTTTAAGCAATGTAAAACGCTACAACTGCAGTGGAATTGCAGGTCCATTGAAAGATGATAATCAGTTGTCTGCAAAGAACTCTAATGTGGAGAAAGTTTGGATTCTAGTGTGATTGCAGAAGTTAGGAATGAATGAAATAAGTTCAGGAGACATCTACCATGATTAATTAATTATCATTGCCAACCAAGGGCAGAGTCTATCAGGCATGTGTATGCACTGTCGTGCTGTATGGAAATTAAACCTGGCCACGGAGGTTTGAGGACATACGTTGCATGTTGTCAAATGACATGATTATAATACAATGTATGTCTAATGTGAATCTTAAAGACAAGCTTAGACCTGATAATTTCAGAGGGAGATTAAGTGTGAACAGTATAGGGAGATATAAAGAATGGGAGACTTCGTTGGTATGGTCACATCGAAAGTATGGGTAAGGGTTTTTGAGCATGATCAGTTGGCAGAGAAAGACTAAGGAAAACATGCGAGAACATGATAAAGATAGACATGAAAGAAAGAGGTATAAATACCTAGCTAAAGATAGGTTCGTTTGGAAAACAGTTTCTAAAAGTCGTCCAACACATGCCTGCATGTAAAGCGGATGTTAAACCGATAATGGTGATGATGTTGTTTTAGTAGTAGTAGCAGTAGTATTTTTTCTTTTTGACTAATATCATAGAAAAATATGGGTCTTAATGAAAGCTGTTAGTATGATTTTTTGGTTGATGTAGGAATCAGTTGACTCTGTTTCATTATTTATTCCTTTACTAATTTGATTGTTGGACTTTTTGGATCTGAACTGAATTTTTATTTCTTGTCTTGGCATTTTATTTTTTAACCTGAATTTGTGATACATACTTATCTGAACTACTCTTTCCATTTATATTTTTCTAGTGAATTATACTGCTTTCTTGTATTCATTGACGGGTAAGTCTTTATATAACCCTGGCTATATATATTGGCTATCATTTACTGAGATAAAAAAAATTTTGAAAGAAAAAATTACCTTTATTTTTATACATGTTTTTTTTTTTTTTTTTATAATAGTAAAGAAAATGTAACAGCTTAATTAATTGGCCCACAATTAATGAATAATTATGATTCTTCTGTGAATTTCAATTTTTTAAAATTTTAAATTTTTTTAAAAATTAAACTATATTAAATTCCAGTATGTTTCAGAATTGATGAGATGTTGATTGATTATTCAGATTATTCAAACTACTATTCTCATCTTTGACATTATTTTCACGACTTTTCGGCCGATGCAACCTCCAACTTTTTCAGGTGCATCTAGTTGCGCTTAGGAATTTATAATTTTGAATGTAGGGACTTGAATATAATTTCTGACCTTTTTAAAAAAAAACACCAAGTCAGCACATACCAACATGTAAAACGGTCTATATGATGATGATTAACGTAAATTATTCTCATTCTGTCACCCATGACTGCATAGAAGTGTTAATTTATGTTATTCTTAGCTATTATACCCGAAAGATGATAATCAGTTATGTACAAGAAATTTGGGATTAGATTCTATGTAATGGTAAACTTTCTGAACATACTTTTATGTAAATATCTGTCCGATTATAAATGAGTATGTAACAGCACTATCTAATGATAGACGAGGCAGATTCCTAGTTTTAAAAAATGCACCTGGAAAAAATTGGAAGTCATATCAACTGAAACGCTGTGAAAATAATGTTCAAGATAAGAATAGTAGTCCAAATAATCCAAATATTATAAATTCCAATTCTTTAAACGGATATTGTACATTTTACGGATGCAAATTTACCCACCATGGAAATTTCAAAAAAAGATTGTTTTCAAAAATGTAATATTTTAGGTCTTTGTGAGAATGAAAGAAAAATTAATCCAGAAAAATAAATAAACAAAAACTTCTGGTATTGTTTTGCCTGAATTTAAGCTAGTTTTAGATATGTGAACAGACATGACATCCTTCATCTGGACTTGTTTTATATATTTTACAGATGAGATTTTTGATGAGTCGAACTTGCCCCATTACATAGTAAAAAGAAATTTTGTTTTCAAAAAGTATAATTTTATACTTTTGAAAAAGACATTATAAATTTAACAATTACCTAATAATCAGCATAGTTCTAAACTGTACAAACAGCACACAGAAGGTTTTCATATTAGAATAATTGCTTGTCTCTACATTAATTATTTGTGTTATGCACACACTTTAATAATCCAATACATAAAAGGCTATATGTCCGTCTGTCTATCTGTCTCCATATTTTTAAACTCTATCTCTTCCGAAACTGAAAGTCGCAGAGCAGCACTAGGGGCCTCAAATGATTGGGGTTTTTATGGGCGGTTCTTTTATGGGTATTTAGCCTGTTAAGGGGTAAAAAATGGGTTTAAATTTAAAAAAATCTTTATACATTTTATATATTCATTTTAATTTTTAAGATTTTTTTTATTTTTAATCAGTCCATATACGTATCATGTTGGTACAATGGTAACGTCACCAGCTTTGAATGCTACAATTTTTCTTTCGGTTTCGATTCTAGCTGATGGCACCCAAATACATTTTTTTTTACTTTTGAAATCACGACTTGATTGGAGGTTACTATAAAGAAAATATTGAATGAATATCTTAGTTACTACGCACCACTAAGGTAAAAAAATGAAATCTACTTTACTGTTAAGACCTTGTTTAAGGGGTAGAAGGTGAAAACAGAACACGGGCAGAGAATAACAAAATCTATTGACAGGAACATACAAAAGTGAGGATTGTTTGTACATCTGACGGACAACCTTGTTGGTATACCGGATATCGACTTCCGCCTTTTTGTCTTCCGGTATTTATTGTGTATGGATCAGTTCATTCGTAGGTAACACAGGTAGTCTGCCATGACACTTACAAAAGACAAAAAATTCTTCAATAGCAAGGTCAAGCACCAAATTAAGTTGGGGATCCTTTTGTTTTTCTCGGATGGGAATCGCTTCTGCCTGGACTAAAGTGCAGATTACTTGTTAGAATGAAGACTTGCAAAATAAATAATTCCAAACAGTCTTAGTATTACAATGTCTCTTTAATTTTATTGGAAATCATTCAGATTCAGTGAAGCAAAGGCAATTTAAAGTCTGCTTCATATTGTATTTAAACACTTGAGAAAGAGAAATGGAGCTATAAATTTATAATCGCCTCACAACATCAATGTTATTAGTTTGATTACAATTCATTAGCCATGTCCATACTCCATGCATGCTTCAATAACTTATGAATTGCCTGTGAGTTATTTTCATTCAAAATAAAAGGGCTAATTAAATGTTACTTTGTTTCAAGTTGATTCACTTTTTCTTTTGTGAAACAAAAAAGAACTACTGAAATTTGTTTTTTTTATTTAGGCAGGGGAGGTTCAAATGTCCTCAAATTTAAATATTTATTAACAGAATATGATTTAGAATGTTTTCTTCTGAGGCGAGGATTGCTAATTTTGATTATTTGGAGTAGTTTTCATCTCGGATCCATGGCACAACGGATATAAGTGATAGGTTATAATAAGTTCTGAGTTAGTCTTCTGGAGGTTGTAAGTTCAATCTTCAGTCTGGGAGATACTAAGAATACAATTACAAATTACTTCAGACTTCTGACCACTTAAGGCTGACAAAACAAGAAGAAGCTACCTCTATGCATTAATTAAAGGATTGTGTTCAGATTTATGAATTCGACATGATACAGCTGAAGAAGGTCGGAACTTACATCTTTGTGAGAAAAACATTCAAGATGAGAATTGTCTAAATAATCCAAATAATACAGAATAATGCAATAAAATATTCATATTTCAAAAGGGCTCGCCCAGAGCACTCATTCCTGCCTTGACAGAGTACAAATCAACTTCACAATCTAGTGGGGATTATATCTTCTGTTCCCTGCAGCTCCTCTACTTTATATCAATAGTAGGTCCTCGATTGACCTCCTATCTCTGGTTCTTTCCTTTAAAACGTTCACCGCAATAACTCTTCTTACGACTGCAGAGAATTTTCATTTTTTTTTCATTTATGTACTTAAAACCAAATGGAATTTCCTGAAACAGAGTTTTTTCATAATAACTTCCAATTCGTGGGATACGTTATTGCAGGACTGCTTTTTTTTTTATAGATTACAACATGGTTGCCTTGAGATTCAATGCCAACGAATACTTTAGTAAGTTGTTCTTAACCATTGATAATTTCCTCCCTTGTTTTCCATTTTCTTGCCATACTGTTTCATTATCTAACTGACAATTGCATTAACCCTTCTCCTCGAGTTGATTTTAGACTTGATAAGCGGTGACTCATTGATACATGTGAAATTTTACTTAAATATGTTGTTTTCATACTTCATAGTCAGAATTTGCAATTTTATGAGACATTACCAACTCATTACTGCTTAGGAGTAAAATAAAAAAGATGACTGACTTGATTAGGAAGAAACAAATTAAGTTTGGGGGCCTTGATTTCATGATCGATTCATACTAAAGTACATAAATTACAAGTAATACTGCAACTAATGTGAAAGCGAGAAACACATGCATAGACATGCTTGAAATCGCATAATTAGTATGTATAATTATTTTTTAAGAACTCAAGGGAGAGAACTCAGTATGCTTGCACAGGTTTTCATAGGTAAAGGAATGTGTCTCCAAGCGAACAATTTTCTTAGCCAGAATAAGTAGTTTCAGGAAAAAACTGAAGCAAAACAAAATATATTTGTGCCAATAGCATAGTAGAAGAAAAAAAATAGACTAGTTTGAATCGAGTATCAATATGTTAGTTGGGTTGCTGTTTCAGTTTGATTTTGAAAATTTCACAAGATAAATTTGCATATTTAAATAATTGATATCCATTGATTTTAGCCATTATCCCTTACTGCTACTAATCATTCACGGTAAGGGGACCTAATATTACCTCAACATGATGGCAGAGATAGACAGAGTTGATTTTTAATGTGGGGAAAAATCCAGCTACCCGAAAGGGGGCACTCTGGATAAGGACAAAAATAAAAATTTCTTCAGTTTAGAAGGCTTCCTCCTTCATGAAATAAGGGCAGGACAGATGAAGTGTAGTATCAAAACAGATGCTACACGTTATTCCGAATCAAAAGACTATTGAAACTTGCTGTCGCTCAATAAGAATTGTCATTGGTGGTGCTGAAATCGTTATAATTCTCATCTCTGTTTCAGCATTCTACACAAAAACACAATTCCATTTACAAATCATGAGGTCTTTTAGATATGATATCAAATGAATTTTCAGCTGTTTTCCAACAAAACTCTTCAGAATTAAGTCTGATTTAAAATTATTAGAACAGAGTAGAACAATAAAAGTGTCAGCCTAGCGAAAACAATACTATAGCTTTATTTTTAAACTTTTATTGAAAAAATCAATTCAGGTAACTTTATGTAGTAGAAGTAACATCTATTCAATGTAGCCGTCTTCAATCTCAATCATCGCCTCAATACAGGTCCGGAACTGGGAGCATGCCTTTTCCACAAGTGCCAGCAAGATCTCAGCGAATATTTGGCAGATGGAGGTGATAAGGTTGGCTTTGGTGTTGTAGGAGGTCATGTTGGTGATTTTCTCAATCTATGACCAAATGAAGTAGGCCAGCAGGGTCAGGTCGAGAAAGGAGAGGGGAGCCTATGAGAGAAGGGTACAAAGTCATAGAACTCCTTCTGAAGCGAAGCTTGTGTCTCTTTGGACTTGTGGTCCGGTGCTAAGTCCCCCTGCTTCACCCAGGGTCTGCCAGCGGTCACCTGATTGCACCAGGGGATCACTACATTCTTCAGCACATCCAGATACACTTTGGTGTTGACTTTCAAGCCGACTTCAAAGATGTAAGGTTACATGATGTGGTCTTCACTTGCAATGGACTATATGATGACGGTAGATTGTTCTCATTCTGTCGCTCATGATTGAATAAGTGTTAATTTATGTTATTCTTAGTTATTATTGTCTGAGTTAAAACATAAAAGATTGCCAAGTTCTAAAAGAGGCACCTGAAGTTTGTACATTATCATGATCTCAGATAAATTTACAGCTATTTTCCAATAAAACTAATCGAAATTAGTTAAGTCTAGTTAAAAAATATTAGTATTCTCTCGTCTCTTTTAAATACAATGGTTGTGTTCTATCTCAATTGCTAGTGATGTCAGACTAAACGCCTGTCTTTATATCCATATGACATGGTAGAGTTGAAATATGTTTTGGCCAATTTTTGTACAGTAAAATCATTTAAATCCTTTTTATTACTGGATCAAAGAACGGCTTTACTGCTACAAGGTCAACCAAGTTTATTTAAAAATTTCCAAATTAAATCTAAAATTGTTCACAAATGTTTTCTAAAAAAAAAAAAAGAAAGAAAAATCAGGTTTAATGTTTTACAACCCAAGAATTTCTGCTAATTTTTTCTTTGTTTAATGCTTTATAAACAGCTCTGATATGGTTCAAATGTTATTCTTTTTACCAATATCAAATATCATTTGTTGACTATGGCTTCTTTCAGAATAGATGAGAAATAGTAATACGTGTCTATTGAGAAGATCACTAACTTTTGGGAAAGATTTGGTCATCTATAAAATAAAAATCATTAGATTTGGAGTTGTAATTGGCCAAATGGATATTCTGGCAAACTATGGAATCAAGTCCTGTCACATCTATTTCACATATGCACTGTGAAATGTATGAACCCACAATTTGCTCCTTGTTATCGGTAAAATACAACAACTTGTAACTCATGATCAGTTAATTTCTATATTAGTATAGTTATAAGATAAGCTTGTGTGTGTGTGCGTTTTTCTCATGACTACACGATTTACATTTTGAATTTTTGAAAAAGTTATTTACTATCAATCGAATATTTATTGCAATAAAAAACATACAATAGTATAAAATAAACAAATATTTTAAAATCCTATTTAAGAACAAATATATCAGCACGTGTTTTCTCTATTTTGATTATAATTTTATAACCGTTTCGTGCAGACTGACTCATGTTTTGAGATTATACAGGTTGGTCACCCAAAGGCAAGTTCATGTCACAAATTATTCGCAGATGCAGAGAGACAACCAATCAAGAGCCGCTGGTTACCAGTGCAGATTCTCTTTGGATTTTCAACATACTTGCACTTGCCATAGAATTTCGATAAACACAGTGCTACAAGCAATCAGAAGATGTCGGATTCCACAGCAGATGCTACATGAAATTCTCTTCTGTTTGGCTGGAAGACGCACAAATGCAGACAACTGTGGCAACAGGCATAGAACTAGTAGCTAGTCCCAACGTCTTTGGTACTTGTCACTGGAAACTGGAATAGCTAAAGCATGCTGAGAACTCGGATGCCCATTGGCATGGGTGGACTGCCTTGATGCGGGATGCAATGAACTTATGTGGATCGGCTCACCCTGGGGGAATGCTGTTAAGTCCTTTCTTTTTTTTAATAAAAATTTGGTTTGTATTATTTCTCTTCTTCAAACTATTTTGAATATAGAAGTAACTTACAAATACCTTTTTCCCTTATATTTACTTTACCCACAATGCCATGAGTCTTTGCAATTGGAGATTGAAGGTCCAATCCTCAGTAAGAGCGACCCTCAAAATGCAATTGTGAATTACTTAGGATTTCTACTCAATCATCGCTGATAGGACGAGAGCAGCCTACCCATGTGGATTAAATAAAGGGTTCTGCTTGAAATTCTGTGCAGATTCACGAGTTTGACAGAATGATTCACACGTTTCATAGAAAGATTATCGAATTAGATAAAATACACCTGGAGAAGGTTGGAGGTTACACCAGCTGAATTAAAAAAATGGTTCCGTTTGAAATTTTGTGCAAATTCCCAAGTTTGAAGGAAAGATTGCAGAGTTTGACAAGATACACTTGAAGAAGGTCGGAGGTTACAATTGACCAAAACGTTGTGAAAATAACATCCAAGATTGAGAACAGTAGTCTGATGAATCCAAATAATAAATCATCATCTCAAAAATTCAGAAACATAAGAATTTCGTTCTTTCAAAATCCTATTTAAAAATAAAAACTTTACTTTTCGTTTTATTCTAAAATTATGATAAAAAAAATTAAAGTATTTATGATTTAAAGTCATAAGATAAGATTTATTGCAAAATTTGTTTCTTTTAAATAACATTTGTTTGTTCATTGAATATTTCCAAAAATGTAAACATTTTCTTACAAGTTATGAAAAGACAAAATTCGAATGTAGCTTTTAATTGATTTATTCTTTAAGTTCTCCACTTCATATGGCATGATTACATTGACACATCAGTTCTCATTAGATTACCAAAGTTAAGCTATGTCGAAGCTGGTCAGTACCAGGTAGATGACCATCTTGGAATACCAGTCATTAGATGTAGAAAGATAGTGACACCTTCATCCAAAATACTACAAAAGCTAACATTGTTAAAATTGTCTGAGCTGAACCCACATGTGGCTGGGAACCGTTTGTAAATTTAGTATTCCCCCGAGAAACTGTCTCCTTTGGAGGAAGCAAGTGCAATCCACTCAGGGTTTGTGTCACACCAGAAAGTCTTCCACTTAACAATGTCTCCACCTGGCAATTATTTCTACATTAAATAAACTAAATGGTTTAATCTATTATATAAATCTCACCTGTCTGCTTAAATGTATGTATGTTTGTATATCTGCCTAAAACTTTCAACGAATTGTCATGAGATCGGTATCGTTTTGTAGCTCGACCCTTCGAATGACAAATATCGAAAAATTGGCTAAAAACATTAATTCTTCACTCTCAACTGGGCACTTCTCTACAGGAAGGGGTCGCTTTTTTCGCTGATATTTTCGAAAGTCATACCCTCTTTTCGATTGACTAGCCTTAATTTAAACCTTTGCCACCTCTGGTTTGACGATGGAAGCAACACCAAACACATCACGTTTTTGTTTTTCATGTCTATTTCCTCCTTTGCAGTACGGGTTCGAGCTTGCCTGCCTACTACCACTTCAAAAAAATTTTTTTTGCTCAATAAACATCTCCAAATACCCGGGCAATGCCGGACACCCAGGCTAGTTTTCTTATAAGAAACAAACCATCAAAATATCTGCTTCTTATTTAGTGTGTCTGAATTGAGTGTCAGCAATCTGTTTGCTTAGCTCATACTTCCCAAAGAAAGCAACATCATGCTTTCCTTTCTCTTCACACTTAGTAAAAAAAAATTGTGTTTAGGTGAATCTTTTATTCATCTCTTTGTTTCTCATGTATTGATAACAATGATCTTATCAGTACATTATATAATACTCGTTCCACAACTGGAAAAATTTAATGTCTTAATCAGAACAGTTTTGCACTAGGTGTCTAATGATTATAAATGAAATTCAATGCAAATCTGAAATATTTCAATTTTCAAATGGGAGGTTATACTCATATTATGCCCCCCTAGAAACCCCTTTAAAATACTTCAAAGAAACTGAAATTTTGAGAATATTTATTAATTAATGTCATTTACTTATTGTTAAAATTTTACAAAATTCATTAGTAATCTGAATTTCTACGAATGGCTTCCACCTCTTGTTTGCCCCATTTTCATAAAAATTAATTAAACCAAATGGATATGATATCGCTGGGACACTTGTTTCCGAAGTTGATAATCCCAGGAAATTTGAAAGAAGTGGTGTTGCAGATATAGATCGAGTTGCTACGTAATTTGATGTTGTCTCCAGACCCTGCCAAATAGTTGTGGAAGTATTACAATGCATTAGGGTGCATTAGAAAGGAATAGACTCGTGGTGTTAGTATCCATCCCATTGTTGGGTCAAGATAACACGTGAAAAGTATATCAGCTAGTTAACCTGCCCATACCATACCTTTGAGTTCACCAGAAACTGGGAACAGTGGCTAGATATAAAGTTGAGATGGACTTTTGTGGCCCTAAATTTGACTAGAACAAAATTTATACTAATTAATAAACAAAGAAGCGAATAGTCACATTTCCCGACTGTACATGTTCCAAAATTCATAATGATCAGTTAATTAGTTGAGGGATCAATTCTATACATGCAGGCATATACATAATTTTATATAAATAGAAATTTTTAAAAAAATGCGTCATCTTTTCATAGTATTTAGAATCTTTGAATTACTGTCCTCCGTTTGAATGTAGGAATGTAGTGTCATCTTCTGTCTTGAATCATGTAGTTACATATCTTTAATTCGTTTGTCTTTGGCTTTCGATTTCAATCAGGATTATATTTATCAAATATTAGCTGCGCTTAAGTTTTTCATTAGCATTTTGAAAAAAAAAAAAAAATTCAAAAAATCTTGGCAGGTTTATATGGAATGCATTTTCTTGATTTTATTTTCCGTTGTTATTCCATTAAACATGATAACCTTTCGGTGGTCTCCATCAATTTCATTTCATTGATATTACCCACTTTAAGTAAGTTTGCAATTTCATTCAATAGGAATGCCTTATCTAAGGCCAAGTCCATGATAGCATTATGTGAAAACATTGATCTTGGCACAAGAAAACATTCCTACTTTCTAAGATAGGCTACTAAGTCGATCACATCTCTCTCTCCCTCTCTCTCCCTCTCTCTCTCTCTCTCTCTCTCTATCTATATATATATATATATATATATATATATATATATATATATACCTATCTATCTATCTATCTATCTATCTTCTCTTTCGCTCTGTATGTAATAATAAATCTTGCCAATAGTCGATATCCCTCTCTCAGCATAGTTACCATTGCTGTCAAGTCACTAGCCCGAATGTTTGACTCTGGTTCCTAAAATTTTAAAGGACTGATTCTGGCTCAAGAAATTTATCTATACTACTAGCTGTGCCGACCAGGCATTGCCCTGGAGTATTTATACTTCAATATTTTGTTTTAAATTTCTTTTTACCTGCTATTGTTTATTATTCTTGTAAAAAAAATATTATTTTAGTTGATATTTGAGTCTGATTTTGCAAATCTGAATTATTTCTCTTTATACGTAGATGGATTATCTATTTTCAAGAGTATGAGCGTGTTTTGTAGCCTTTGAAGTCAATGTTTTTTATGAATAAAATCTATAAAATTTAATAAGAATACGTGATACAACAAGGAAAATACTTCTAAGAAAATAAATATCAAAATCTTTGTTATTTAAAACGATCACCACATTATATGGACTTAAAATTTATAGATTTTTCGGTTGTTCCCATTTTTCATAACTGTTTTTGTTAATCAGAGGTAACTCATTTTCAGTGATTCTAACTTGCAACCCTTCGGCTGTTGTAAATCCAGCCTTCTTCAGTTGCATTTTGTTGAAGTCTGTATTTTTTGGGAATTTCCATTTGAAATCTTTCTTTTATCTATTGAGGCTTTCCTTCTGCATTTCATGTATTTTAAATAATCAATATCAGTTCATTTTTCTTGAATTGCTTCGCCAGAGTAGAACTCCTTCTTGAATAGCACTGAACCAATGTTCCTTTAAGATGATGAATGAGTAAAGCAGATAAACGTTGTGAACATAAAAAGAACAGCAAAGATGAAGAAACTAATCAGGAACATCTATTACTAATGGCTGTCTCAATTTGAAACTATACTATTCTTATAATAGTGATAATCTATATATTAAAACGATAGTGTGTGTGTTATTTTCTGTGTCATGCTTACATCCGGGTTGTTTTATTATAATGAACAATTATTTCTTGTCATAAATAATTCTACCAAGAATTCTTCATAAGTTTTGATTTCAGTTTCG
>NC_136497.1:96538394-96625894 GCF_053919585.1 Euprymna scolopes
ATTGGTAAATTTTTAGATTAGGTCCACCTCCTCAATACTTCTGCAGTTTTAACAAAAAAGCTACCATAATATCAGTGTCTCCATTCATGCTGAACATCTACAGAATGCAAACATCAATATATTACATATGAATATGTTCTCTGGGGAATTTCCACAGATCCCGCTAGTTTTCTATTAAATTGTAATGTGATTGACGGTGGCCAAGTCTAAAAACCTGAGTGTACCCAGTTCGAATCCAGTTTGTGCCTCAGAAACAATTTCATCAAACCCAAACTTGACCTTTTATCTAACCTACCGGAAAGGATGCAAATAGAATTTCTATTAAATTGTACTATATTTTAGAGAGATAGTAGTGTAGTATCTTTTCTATTGTCATGATACCATCCTCCCAGACATTACCCTTACATTATATATACTAGCAAAAATATTGGACCGAGAGGGAAAGTATATATTATCTGGTTTAAATATACAAATAACAACCCTACCTTATCTAATAAATATCACTAAAAGCTGATCTTTATTTTTTAAATTAACATTTTAGCTTCATGTAAGCATTCCTACTGCGTGTAATTGAAAACTTAAGTAGAAGTGGATAATATCAATAAAATGGGAGACGATGGAGACCATGTAAGGGTTATATTTGATAGAATGATTATTTAAATTAAATTAAGAAATTGCATATCAAGACTTTCCTATTAGCATCATGCACTATAGATTTTTTTACATTATATGAATTAGTGTTCCCAGGTAACTTGCAATGTCTTCTTTGATTCGTAGATTTTAATCTAAAGGTTTAATTTGAATCTTTGATTCTGTTCATCTCTGGTATAACTAGAAATGAGTATCTATAACTGACAGTTTATTAATCGTTTTCTACCATTGAGAATGTTAAGTATTTGACCTGCTTAATAGCATAAACGGCACGATTGCAAAAAGAGTGAATGAAAACTGTCATAGCTTATGGAATTGGCTATGGCAAGTTCAAATCCTATCAAATCTATTGTGCTTAATTATGCACTAACAACAGCGAGGAAGGTATGAACCCACACTTTTCTTTTAGCTATGTTTAAAATAGTGACTTGTGTACTATTAATTATACACAAAAAACTGTTGACAATATGTTACACATTTTTGTATAAATGACTTAAAACTGGCTGATATGCGCTGAATTCCAAAGTAGTATCTAGTTCCTGGGTGGATTGAGCTGGCTTCCTCCTTCTAAGGAATATTAAATTCACAGTAATCTCCGTTTCATGTATATCTTCAGAGAAGATGATGACATGAGATTTTGTTGTCCTCTTACGTACAAGTATTCCCAAATGGTCACCCACTTGGTACTGATCAGGCTCAATATTGCTTAACTTGGGTGTTGTAATTATGCCATGCATCATTGTCACAATAGTCCTTTTTATTAATTGAGAAAACACTAACAGGATTTTCAAGCTTTACTTGAAACATCTTTTACCTGTAAAGAAGATTGAGACATGAATATCTATATATATAAAAGTTAAAAAAATAATGAAGACATATTTGGCCATTTCGTAGAAACTTGATAAATGTGATTTCAATAAACCTTGCCATGTTGCACAAAAAATAGAAAATTTTCAAACATGCACAAAAAGTTTTAAAATAAAATAGAAGTTGAAAGATTATCTTTTTTCTTTTCTTTTCTTTTTTTTCAAGCAATTCAGCAAGGTTGATTCATTCGAAATTTTTTATCCTATCATTCTTTGGGTTTCTCAACTGAGATTCTGCATCAATTTTTTTCCGATTCTTTGCTTTTTCAGTAATGTTTTCATGGATAATGTTTTTCCCTGTTTCCATCCAATTCAAGGATCCTTTCATAGTGCCACATAAGGTTGAGTAATTAATCACGTACGCTTCCAAAGATTGTTTCATCTGCTTGCCGCACTTCAGCAACTTCGAATGCTTGCTTCAACAAAAACATCTAAGCTACTGTTTTCTGTTTTCGATGACTTTCCTAATTGTTTTGAGGTATGCACATACAACATGAAGGTTTCTCATTCTAAACACATAATGTTTGGACATTTCTTGTTTTCTCAGCGACTGAATATATTTTGAATACTTCTGTAGGTTTAATATGAGAATAATCTTCGCTGTAAAAAGTTAAAAAATCTAAATTTTATCAGCAGAATGTAAGGATGAATATAGATTTAAATTTCTTTTCAATTGCAAGTAAAATATGTGTATTTTAGCTTTACTTCTCATACAGGTGAATTGAGAGCATTCTTCCACGTTGGATAACACTGGGCAACCATTTTTGACTTTTTGAATGTTATCTAGATTTCTACAACTGATTTAGAGTATTTTTGTGCTTCTGTATCAGAAAACGGCATTAGTTCCTCTCCATAAGGTCAAGTTTCTGTGCTAAACTGCTTTGAAAAAAAAAAATTAGATTTTCTAACAACATCGATTACATTTTTGTGGCATTATCAGCAGATTTTGTCAACACATATCAGCCTAAATATGTTTTAAAAAATGTTTTGCCAACAAAATATATTGATTATCTGATAGAAACATCGATTACTGTAAACTGAATGGTGTGTATCGATAAAGTTAGGTGCATGTAAATTGTATGTTGCTTCACCATTGCTCAAACTTCAAGGCTTGAACTTTCATTTCTTCAAACTCCTGGAATGCTCAGTAGTAGGAAGGTTTCTCTTCAGATTCCAACAGGAGTCAACCACCATCACTGTGTCCCAGTGACCGTGATACCTGGTTTCCATCTCTTTCAAGTCCTGATGGAATCTCTCGTCACTCATTGAACCCAGGTTTTTAGGAAACCGGTCCACATGTAAAAATAGGTAGTGCATTTTGACGCTTATGTTGCAGCCCAGGTTTTTTTTAAAGCAATCAGCATGTTATTGACAAGTTTTCTGTAGTTTCTTGTACCAGGACAAATACCTTTCACTTCCTTCATTGAGTTTTCGAACTCTGGATCTGTGACGAGATCTGAAGACCATCAAAGATGCCTGCTTTCAACTTCTCCAGGATTAATCCTGGAAAAGCCTGGCATAAGTAAGTGAATCAGTCACCATTCTTGTTCAGAACCTTGGTGAACTGCTTGATTAAGCCGAGCTTGATGTGCAGCAGTGGGAAGAGTATTCTGTCTCTGTCCAGGAGAAGGTAGTTGAGAGTGTTCCTTTCTTTGCGAGGCTCTAATTCCTCCTATACAGACCAGTCTTCATTCATGCATGCTGGGCACCAATTTTTGGAAGATTTCAAGCTTTTATGATTTCAAATTGATCCCTTTTCAACATAATCACCCAAAACTATCGGATATGAATATTTCTTGTCATTAAAATAATCATTTCCAATCAAAACAATTATTCAGTATGACATTTTACTCCCACCAACTTCTAAAATGTTCCACACATGCATAAATGTGAACAAAAATGTAAAAAAAAAAAAAAAATGTAACCATAGCTCAAAAACTTGATCTTATTGAGCAAAACCAATGTGATTTTCGGATTCAGTGCATCAAATTCGTCCTAAATCAGCTGGAAAAACGCAGGCAACAAATTTGTTGTCGACCAGTGTAATAGGAGTTAAAATATTCACTGCACTGGAAAATCCTTCACAAACATCTTGCGTCTTTATCTGAATTCCATGTGATGAACTGAGTCACCATCTTGCTAGGTTTTACCTCATCATAGCTGAAAGATTACTGAGGATGAATGGAAGAACACTGACACGTTGAATATTAACAATGTCAATTTATTTATCATATTAAACAATCTACACCAACAATATAAGTAGTTGAAGTTATTCCTGTTATGATGCTTTCTTAACATGTCCATGTTATAGTCAGCTGGGAAGCATCCCCATATGGACAGTTTTAGGAAAGAAACTTTGCTCATGGAATTTTCATTTAGTTTAAGCCACATATAGAAAGTAAGGGAAATTGTTGACAGTTGTTGTAGCTAGACGAGTATTTGTTCGAAACATCTTACAGGCAGGTACCATGGATAGAAACTCAGATGAACACCTGCCATGAAAATAATGATAGAACAGAGATAGACTCGCAACATCTCTTCTGTGAGAAAGAGATACCTTGACTTTGTAGAACATGTAGGTTAGATGAATGACTCTTATCTGAAGGTTAAAAAATATGCATTGCTGTGGCGTTAGCCTGAATTTTACTCTCTGGGTTATAAAATTTTAGGTCACTGTTGTGATAGTAAAATAATATGAATTGTTTGATCACATGACAGATACTCGTAGTATTGGAATTTGGAATATCATTGCCGTATCTTAGAAAGTGCTGCACAGTACACTTTTTTCTGCTTTGATAGAGATGAATACGATCTCTACACACACATCCCTCACCTACATCTGTTACATAGTATAGACCCTACGGCAGTGAGTAGCGATTAAGTTAGCTAGTATGAATTTTGACAAGGGTCCCTCTTAGTGCATGTCATGATAACATCTGCAAACTGAGTTGTACGCAGAGATGGGTAACGTGAGTGAAAGTGAAATGTGCAAGGGGTCAGTCATGATGACATGACATCACGTTTTCGTGTGAAAGAATCAAAGGTTTTCAAATCATTCTCTCTCGAGAAACCATATGAACATGAGAAAATGATGTCAAAAACTTATAATAATCTAAGGCAAATGTTACCAATGTCTGTCCGTCATTTCATTAGGTAGGAAGTAAGTTTAAAAATTAAGGCATTAGTCATTAGTCTCTCTCTCCAAAGTTCATTCTCTCTGATAGAACCTTGAAGAACTCTGCGAACATCTTCATTGGTTCATACCTGCATGAGAAGTTTATTCAGCAAAGTTAAACAAATGAGGCCGTCAACAACCCTGAGACGAGCATGGCCACTCATGAAATGCGGCAAAGATGAAAGAAAGTGACAATACAGAGAATAAAAAGACCAACATGTATAGACACGTGAACATATGTATATAAAAGCATTGATTTTATTTGGTTCATTGCTCACACAGAGATTAAAAACATAGCACATCTCATTGCCATTTAGATTACCTTTTCACTAGCCTGCTCATGGATGACCTCATTATAATATCTATAACATGCAAATTGTTTACTACACGAAGGTTATTTCAACTGTCAGGAATTTCAGCAGAATTGTTCAAATTTGCTACATTATATTATTAATTAATTAAAATGATAATCTTTTTTTTTTCTCAAACAAGAACATTTAAACCTACAAGATAACTGGATAAAAGGAACTCTGTTCTGCTGGTCTGTTCTCCAGCTGACTAAAATATTTTCATCTTCAAGTTCAACATAAACAACTTCTTGTTGAACCATCCTCTTAAATAATCTAATTATACCAAATTTTCACTATTAACGATTACTACACTATTATCCCAATGACTGCCGTACACATATTAATCCTTATCCTCGAGTGGCCTTCTGGAACTTGATAAGTGATGACACCTTTGTAAAAAAAAAAAAGATTGTTTGAGTGTTTGTGTTTGTTTAAATTTGTGACTTAAAGTCTCAAGAAACAAAAACATACGAAACAAACAAAAGGAAAACTGAAAATAACATTAAAATTTGCAAAGTTTAAATAATACAACAGGTTCAGGCACATCACAGAAACGAAACTTAGTCTTAAAGCTCTCTAAAATATTCCTAAAAAAAAAAAATTGAAACGTTATTTTTTTTCCTGCATTTATTACTTTTGAAAACTGTAAAAGACCCCTACATCCTGCTTATAATAAAAAACAACAACTTTTCTTTTTACATGATTTTAGATTTTTCTTACACTATAAAACCAAGAAAAATCTCCATTAGCTCTGGTTCTGCAAGTAACTTTAAACTAGAAGTCAGTTGTTGACGTACTGAACGGAAATAATCCATTTTTTATTGTTTTATCGATTTTCTTTTATATTTGAGATATGCAAATTAAGGAGAATAAATTGGTTTTATAGAAGCAGATACTCTATTTTAATGTCAAATATCCTTGCAATGAAGTGCATTTGAGTTGAATTTGCAAATTTATATATATATATATATATATATATATATAAATAAGAACTTCAAAATGTATTAAACTGCAGAAGTGAAATAGCAAATGTGTGTGTACACCAAATGAAATTTACCTTAGGATAACAACACATAAATAAAATAAATACATGTGTATATATAATAATAACAATAAAAATAGTGTGTATATATAATAATAACGATGAAAATAGCGATAATTATGATAATTAATAAACTAGTATAAACTAAAATAAAAGCAGATATATCTGAACACATCCAGATTAAAACTAGGTCATCTAACAAAGAAAAGGTGGCTCTATTACCTCAGCACCACGTAAATATATAAAACATACTGTAACATCAATTCTAATGCAATAATCTGACGAATCTTCCCGAAGATGAAACACAAAAAATTCTGTGTAGCTTAATTGCCATATATATTTTTCAAAAGTTATATAATGTTGCAAGTTGGAGGTTGAAGTCAGATTCAAAAGTTATATAATGTTGCAAGTTATATAATGTTGAAGTTATATAATGTTGAAGTCAGATTCAAAAGTTATATAATGTTGCAAGTTGGAGGTTGAAGTCAGATTCATAAGAATGCTGGGAATAAGAGTCAAAGATTTTCATCTAACTCTGATTATTACTGAATATTGGAAGACTTTAAAATAAAGAATCGAAATCAGATATTTTGGAATTCTAAGACAGAGTGGGACCTTATAGTTTTCGAATTCGCAACTGTTTAAGTTCAGCACTGGATGTTTAATCTAATCATGGTTACCTTTTCACTCCCTTCTTTTAAAAATAATATAGGTAGAGTTAAATACAATTTCTGAAAATGATTAAGTTATTTCAATTTTATCAGATTGTATAGCCGGCTGCTTTCAAAATTTTAATGAATGCAGTAATTCCATGATTATCAAGTTGTGGTGACTGTTTATTTTCTGAATTTAGCATGAACAAGCAATTGTAAAACACCCAGTGAGAATCAAACCTACTACTACTAATCTGGTAGCCAATCATATGTAATATGTCTGTGCTGAGTGATAATTAGGGCTATGACAACAGCATATTCTTTTCCTTGTTTTGATTCTCAGGTATATATCCATTGATATTTTATGATTTATGTAGAGTGATGGGGTTCTCAGGTGATTAACTGTGTCAGATATATATACTCGAGAGTCAAAACAATGAAAAGAATATTCTGTTGGCCTGACCCTACTGATAGTTATACGAATTTATCATAATCGTAATATTGCAAAAAAAATTTTTTTTTATTGTTTTGATTTCAATTTTCATTTCTGTCCCTATTTACTTACTTCTCCACAAGAGTAGAGTTAGACACAGGGGCGATTTTGAATGTGAGAAAAATCCAGCTATCCTAAAAAAGGACCATTTGGATTGGGACAACAAATTTTAAATTGCCTCAGTCTAAAAATGTTTTTCTTTCACTAACAACAAAAAAGATGAAGAACATGGACATCTTGACTTTTCACAATGTCAGTTTATTTATCATGTTAAACAATCTATACCAATTATATAATCAGTTGTAGATATTCCTGTGATGATGACTTTTTGACATGACGTGTGTATATCATACACCTTTTCGTTAACCCAAGTTCATCTTCATTGTCTTTAATATCTTACACGAAGGTAGATAATTATTATAATGAAAGATTAATTAATTCACAAAATGGGCAATCATAAGCAACCAGATAAAGAATAGATACATTTTAACACATCGGTTACTGCATCAGAGAGTGTCTGAACAAATAGTACACTTTGCTCCGTTCCAAAAGGCCAAGCCTTATCATATAGAATAAGAGTGTGAAAATGTTTCCAATCTATTATATCATATCTATTAACATCACATCATTTCTACAAAGCGATATGGAGCTTCAAAGTGGTTTCACTCCAGACTACCCCCCTCTCTCTCTCTCTGCATCCATTGATGCAGAGGTTTGCTATACTCACAATGCTAGACTGATGTGGGTTGACAAGCTAGTATTAAGTTAGATTTTTCTTTCCCTAATTGCATGGCAATACTATAACTTTAGAGTCTAGTCTACCCTACTATTTAAATCATAGGCAGATGGAGTCACAGCTTTGCAAAGGTATTAATGAAAATGATACAACAGAACTAACAGAACTTAAACAGGACACTACATGTCCACAATCTGCACTGGTAACCACTGCACTGCTGCAACTATGATGCAGTATAATCACTTTTATTAAAAAAATCTTACAAATATGAGTGAAAGCTTTATTTTGCAGAAACCCAAGAGTTTTAGAATCAGCGGCTTTAGAAGAAGTTGGAGTCAGATTCATAAGAATGCTAGGAGTCTGTAGTGTTGAGTCAGGTTTTTTAATCTCTGAATAATCAACAGACAGTCTGAATATTGGAAAACTTTAAATTAAGAAGTTGAAGTCGGATATTTTGGAATTCTAGGAGTTAGAGTCGGACCTTATACGTTCCGACTCCTCAACTCTAGCTGTAACTATTTATAGATGGTTACAACTAGGGTTGTGGAGTCGGTACATATTTTTTATACGTTTATTTATTTATTAGTTACTAGGCTTCCCATGATCCGTTGGGTCAGTGTATGTTATAGCTAGCTATGGAATAACGAGTATAGAGAATTATGTATAAGCGTGATACTTCATTTTTGGCAAGGGCACTAAAAATGAAAGTAAAAATTTACTTTCAGCTTGGTTTCGGATTTTTTTTTTTAATATTTTTTTTTTGTAATTATTCTATTTAAATTTTTAAATACTATTTTGTAAAATTGCATTCATTTATTATTTTAACATCATGTTATTAACTTATTAAATTTATATAAAACTCTAAATAATTTTGTCAGGATCAGAATGTTGTCTTTACCTCCATTTATAAAATTATGGATGTAAATAGTTTACAAAACTCTCAATCTTTTAATACATGAGAATTTGGTAAAAATTTTAAAGCCAGGAAAATGACTTTGCATTTGACACTTTAAATGTTTTAAAATCCCCGTTTTAATGTCGAATGGTTGCATAGTAATTCATTCATTTTTTTAACTATTAAAAAAAGATTAAAATGGTTGATTTTTTTATGGTGAAACGGAAATACATTCCTACTGATTTAACTTTCGTAGTTTAATTTTTTTAAATAGAATTTTCAAGTAGTACGCTTTTAGGCCATTTCAATTTTGATTTTAATAAATAATTGGTTAGTAGTAAGTAAAAAATAATAGTAATGTTTAAGTCATGCAGAGGCAAGAAACACATATTCAGACACACAATTTTATCATATAGATTAAAAAAAAAGATACGATACTTACTATAGTTGTATGGTTATTTTACTTTTTTTTTTGCTTTAGATGACCCTATTGTTGAAACGTTTGAATTACATTACACCCAGCTGTTGCAAGAAACATGCCAGTAATTTCATTTTGCTTCTCTTCACTTCATTCTGTAGTTTCTTTACTTTGGCCAGCGCCTCAACAAACCTTATCCATATTTCTACATGGTCTGGATTGTCTAGTGTGTTCACACATTCTATCGACAAAGCCATTGTTGTACCCCTGTAATCCCAAGACTTAATATGAAATTAATCCGGCATAAAATCTATGAAAATTTCTAAAATATTTATTCCATCAGAAATCGATTAAGAAATGAACGTGCTTTTATTATTATGAATTCGGTATAAAATGGACATTCTATGTTAGGCGTTTTTTTATCCTCTCTGTTAAAAGAAACAAATATTTACGTTTTTGATTTATAAATCTTATTGTTATAACCAAGAAAGTATCAGGTAATCCATTAACAAAAGACTGTTTTACAAAACCTTTATAATATCTGAATATTAAAATCAAAATTGAGTTGTTGAATAAAGAATTGGATCCCGATAATTCCACGAAGCTGTACATAACAGCTGATAGCTATTTGTAGATAATCTATATTATCACCGTTTTTAAAGAGGAGCAAGTACAGTTTTAAATGCGTCAATCATTCTGTAGATTTAGTACTTGAAATGCAATTTAAAACTTAAGCGTGACAGACCAACAAAAAATCCTATTTCGAACTTAAGCCTTACAGATCAACGAAAATTGATTGATATTTTAAACTTAGCAGTGGTAAAACAAAGAAAATGTGGTGTTTCTTTAGAACATAGCCCATGTTGATCTAATTTTTTCCAACGGCGATTTGCGGAACAGATCGGAAATGGTCGAAATTTATGATTTGAAGGGCAGGAAAAAAAAAAAACGTAAAATAAATAAGCTGACGACACTTAGCATGCGAATGCAAAACCAGAAGTGTTAAGTTAGAGTTAAAATAGTTTGGTCCATCCAAAAATGTGTAAATTTCCAAAACTTTGTCAAAGAAAAAAAAAGAAAGTTTATTCATTTAGCGATTTACAGAAAATCATTAAACTGATTCTTAACACTGTAGAGGCAGAGTTAATTTATCCTAACTTGAAGTCGGGGGGGGGGGCAGTTATTTCATTTAATGTCGGCTCTAATTGACTGTTTAGTAACAATTAAGCCATATCCAGCCTATTTCGTTAAATCACAATTGGAAACAATTAGGAACAGTCGTGCCTACATCAGCCCTGTTTTATAGAAGTGATGCTATTTAAAATTTAAACATTAATAGAGATACTCGAACGCCTTTAAATGAAGCCCTATTGCTACCAAATCAGACTTTCCGAAGATACTAGCTTCCTGAATAAAAATATACCAAACATTTATTGCATTTTTTCTTTTCCCTTTGCAAAAGTCAATCATGTTCTGCAAAGTCCAAAACTTTTTCTATACAAACAAAAGCAAAGCAGCCACTATGAATGAATATTTGAAAATATAAAGGACTTGAAGGCATAAAACCTTAATCTAAAATTATTGGATTCTGCATTAAATAACCTGAAGAGGGTTGATACGCTGTAAAACAAAACACTCAAACCTTAATTAAGATTTGTTCATTCCATCTGCACATTTATCGATAAAAATTTATTGCAAAGCGACTCATGACTGACTGATGGACAAAGTTTCTCACCAGAATAAAGACACATCAAAGAATGATGAATCATTCAAGACACGGTTTAAGAGAATGCCAGCTATTAAAATTTATTTAAATTAAAAATGTGAAGATAGGAAATAATCTTGAAAAGCCAAATAAAACCTGAAACGGTTGGACGTATTAGAAAACTGTTTTTACTGTTGCAATTTTCTTGATGCTTAGTTTTCTCTTTTTACCATTTTTTTTTTTTTTTGCCTTTTTTTTTTTTTCGCTGCTTGACTCCATTCAGCAGTAGATACACCGATTCAATATCAGACTTTTATGAATATGTATCTTTATTTTCAGGTTGAATACATGACATTTGCATTTATAACACCTTTTCTTTATCAGTTGGTTTTAGTGCGCTATTAACTGTTCGAGTGTGTGAGATATATTGAAATGCAGCAGCAATAATGATGATAATAATAATTTTTTCTCCTAAAAAAACGCATCAGCCTCTGCTAATATCACACTAAATAGTCATGAAGTGTCAAGAAGAATGAAAAGACCAATGAGAGAAAGAACTAACCAGACCTCCACTGAATAAGTGAAAAGAGTGTTAGAACCCTGGAGAGAGTTATTGTTACCTAAATTCTAATGAAAACCAATAGCCATTGTTAACAAGAAATTTAAAGCTCTTTAAAAACAGACTTTCCTTTTTCCAACTTTACAACATGACAAGAAAGAAGAAAAGAAAGAGGAAAACAACATACTGAGGATTGAGTATATCTCTGAGATATATTTGTTATAAATTTCAAACAAGTAAAATATTTGTTTATTTTCTTAATATTACGTTGTGATTTGGCTTTCAAGCGCACTTGATGCGTATTTTATTTTAATAATTCTGATTTCGTTTATCAACGTCTCTCTCTGGAAAGGGATGGGATTCATTTCCAGAGGATTTCCCTCAATCCCGGCTTCAAACCAGGAACTTCAAAGATCAAGGGTTTTCCTAAGGATGTTGGTAGTACCTACAATTGCAGAGGTCTGAAGGCCACCTAAAACATCGGGGATTTGTAGTTTTTTCAATTGTCCTTCCAGACGACTTGATACTACTCCTATCGTACCAACTACGACCGGGATTATTTGTATTTTAACCCTGTGTATATGCCTTATTTCCAAAACCAATGGAGCATAATTGCTCCACTTCTCATTCTTCTTCTCTCTCACATTCCTGTCCCAGGGTATTGAGAAGTCTACAATCTGCCATTTCTTTTGAGACTTTGTCAATGACAACCAAATCCGGACGATTATGTTCCAATTGCTTGGTTGTTATGACACTTTTGTTGTTTTTGTTGAGGAAATGGATGTTGTTGTTAAAAACAACAAAGAGGAGTCGATTTATTACTTGTCTTATCTTCCTTGCGACATACTCTGCTATAACGTGTTGGGAATACGTGTGTAAATGTGTGTAACGTAACACATTTGGCCCAGAAGTTTATAATTGATCTTAAGTTATCTCCACCCATCCAGCCCAAGATTGCCAACCGACTTCCCTACTCTTCTCATTCCTCCCCTCTTTCAGCTATGTGATGTGGCTTCTGCTTCTTGAACACAGGAGGTTGAACTGATATCACTCGCTGACTCCAACTGGACCCTATTTTCTGTTATCTTCAACTAACAAAAACTATAGTTGTCCAATATTTAACAAAAGAGAGCCACCCAAATAAGTAACATCAAATCTGTTGCTAAGGTCGATGCAAAAATAGGTGATCATTATATCACTCCAGAAAGTACCTGACTCCTAATGTGATCCTCTACCTGTATAAGATATTCTAAAATGAAGTATTCCATACCGATTTTGCTTTGACAAAGTGGAAAATTGACTTTGAAATCTAGCGAAGGATGGTCCCCAGATGTTGCTAGTTTTTTCTACTCTATCGTTATTTTAATGATAATTCTCGACTTAGATTCACTCTAAAAAAACATTCACAGCAAAAACTCGACTCGACATTGCAAAAATTTTACTTGATTCCTCTGTGTGCCTAAAGCTAAAACAAACTTTCTTTCTAAGAACTTCTCCCTTGCAGAACATATTGCAGCAGGACTGATTTCCTGCAAGCTGCAACATCGTCGTCTTCAAGTACAATGTAAACAAATACTTGTTAGCTGCATTTTTAAGTAATCAAATTTTGTCGCTTTCAGCACTCGTATTTCAGCATCCTACTGGCAATCTCATTAACCATTTTCCTCGAATGGTTTCTTACCTTGATAAGTTATGACCCATTAGTATTTAAAGAAAACAATAGAAGGCATAATGTTAGTGAGAGATTGTCATATTCGCATCCGCTATTAATTAATATCTTTTAGCATTAACAAATGTTTTATAATGAAGATCGGGTTTGAATGTAAATGTGTGAGTGGCAACTTCAATTTGAAAGATCAAAGATCAGAGATGATTCCAGAACAGAAACCGACAAAACCGTGTGATTTCTGAACAGGTATTTCTTAGGCTGGTAAGAGTATAAGGAGAAAAGATATGTATGGATGCTGTCCATAATGAGGGGGGGGGCAGTGCCCGTTATAGCAGGACTAACTATCTTTCTGTCTTTTTTTTTCTATCAACATGGACGTACACAAATGGCTTTTTGTACTGATATTGTGTGTGTGTGTGTGTGTGTGTGTGTGTGTGTGTGTGTGTGTGTGTGTGTGTGTGTGTCCGCCTGAGTTCATCAGGAGACAAAAACAACTTGAATTCCCCTCGATGTCACGGGTATATAATGGCATATAAACGCATCTGTAAGTGAAACTGTAACACATTTTTTAAATGTGTCCATCAAATCTGCATGTTTATCCATGAAAATGTTATTTCAAGCTTAAATGATGATTGATCGGCAAAACCGCTTATAGAAATGTGTAGATAAATTGAATAAACTACTTTTACCTTTTCGTCACTGATTTTATTCAATCTGCATGTTTAGTGATGATAATACTACTTCCTGGTGCTACCAGATCAGGCTGTCTGCAGATATCGGCTTTCTGACCTAAAATATACCGAACATTATTGTTTTTTTTTTCCATTCCATTTTCAAAAGTCAGTCACAGTCTGCAACGTCAAAAACGAAAACAACTTTCCTCTACAAAACATGAATAAATGTTTAAAAATATAAAAAACTTGAAGCATAAAACCGTTTTCTTAAATTATTGAATCCGGCAGTAAATAACCCTAAAAGAGTTGATATCCTGTAAAGCAAAAAATAAATTAAAAACAAACAAACCAAACACCATGAATAAATATTTGAAGATATAAACAGCTTGAAGTATGAAAACGTTTTCCAATATTACTGGATGCCGCGTTAAATAACACAAAAACAGTTGATATGCCATAAAACAAAATGACCAAACCAAACAATTCTATCTCAAACTGGTTTGTGACAGACCGATAAACGTACCCTTCTGCTTGGATGCATTTAAAAAGAATATATAAAAGTGAGGAAGGCGATTTGCATTCTTCAATCTACTATTCACAGCTTGGCTACTATATTCGCAATATTCTAATCAATGTTATCTCTGATCTTCCAAAGGTGCATCAAGTCTGACAGAATGAGAAAGAAAGAAGTTATATTAGACCTTTGCTCCGGTCAATGCCAGTAGTCCTGCTAGTCATAAAAGGTCAAAGTCCTTAGATCGCATTATCACTTGTCTATGCAGTCAGCTTTTTACTCTTACTTAACATCTCGCTGGCACACATGCAAATAAGCAATAATGTTCAATGAGTTAGAATCACGCATGTGCTTTGACTGAATTACAAATGGCAGCTCAAATAAGACAGTTGTGGTTTCTTTGCCTTGAGTTAGTCTAAGATTCTTGGTCGTCTATCATCACAAATTAATTTAGTTGAATATGAATTCCAAGAGACAAACACAAGTTGAATGTCTTATATATAAATATACTAGCAAAAGTACCCGTCGTTGACTGGGTTCAAAAACAGCCTACAGAAAATGGACTCTGATTTATGAAAGTATGATAGGTTATGAAAAGGAAGGGTTGTTAATTTGGGTTGAATTTGGGGGTATCAAAACCAAAGCAAAATATGATGAAAGTAAAAATAAAATAGATAAACACCATAATTTATTATACCACACCTGTTCACACTGAAACACTTATCACAATATCCTTTGGATCTATATTAAAAAACCTTGTTAAACTTTGTGACATATTTCCATTCTATGGAGGTCAGGTGCAAACGAACAACCCATTATTATACCATATTTCTTCAAACTGAAACATAATTATCAAAGTATACTTACGCAGATAGATATGAAAAATCTTTATTAAAGTTTGTGCCTATTTCCATTCTATGGAGGCCAGGCGTGAACGCAGACCCCACAATTTTATTATACCATTCCTATATAAGTTAAAACATACTTATCAAAGTATTCTTATGTACATCTATATCAAAAACACTTGTAAACGTTTTTTTTTTAATTTTTTATTTCCATACTGACCCCACAATTTTAATGAACCACCGTTCTGCCAGATCAAACATACCCATTCCTGTGTTTCGGTGCATCTTTTATCATTATATGCAATCAATTTTTTAAAATAGTCAACCATATAGGAGCCTATTCGTGACCAGACACACGCACACACACACACATTCAGCTTTATATTATAGATATACAGTGCATTTGTCTTTTAATGTTTAAATCAAGACTGCTAATTTAAGATGTAAAAAAATCAATTTAACTTCCTTTTGATCACACTGCATATGTTTTTGAATTGTTTTGTTATAAAAATTATACTTTTGATGCATGAGAAAAGAAACCCTACTACTTAAAAGGTGTTTAGTTCAATCAGTTTGATGTATAGAACCATGTAAAATTATTGTTTTTATCGGTAATATTAACTTTATTAATAATATTAGCTTTGTTTTTAATTGTGGTGTTTTTAGTCGCGTGCAAGCGACTCTATAAGTCACACCGTCGGTCGGTCGGTCGGTCTGTAACACTTTTGTGCTTGGCCTTTTTGGTTAAGATCAAAGGTCTGTTCTTAATAGATGCTGTTGGGAGGGTCCTACTAATCACCTTTTGTTTTTTCTTCCCCCGCCCTCGACACAAATGAATTATTGTACCATTTTATTGTTATCTTTTTTGTTTTTACACGTCAATAAAAAATGTTTTAAAAATTGGGAGTTAAGTAGGACGTCCCCAAATATGAAAGGGTGAATGCGGTATTATGGTGAAAGAAGATACTAGCTGGGAGAAACTTCTGACTTTGTTTAGTTCTGGAGTGACAAGGATGACCAACGACCCCCAAAATCCCCCCTTTTGAGTTGGCCATGTGCCTAAGTTTTTTGTTCATCGTTGATTTTGACTGTATTTTTTAACATGAATAAAAGATTTAATATCTCAAAGTGTAGTATCTATTCTTACTACATGCTGTACTTATGTTTGTAACTTTTTGATATAAAGTGGGGGATCACTTTTCTGTATTAATTTAATGTAAAATGATCACCCACTTTACAACCAGTCAGTCTTAAAGCCATTCAAGTCATTCTCCAGATCATTCAAGTTGTTTTTGAAGGATTCCACTTATTTTTTAAGCATTCAAGTCATTCTTTTTTTATTTATTTCAGTTATTTCAGCCTATTTTTCAGTAATTTTAGTTTACCTTTAAGAATTTCCTGCCACCCCTTAATTGCCATTGCTCCCAAGTCCACTCTGATCCGGAGTGGTAGTACCTGTTAGGGTCCCAACTATGGGTTAAATAAAAACTGACTTGAAAAAAACAAATATACCTATTAAAATATTTTTTTCTTGGATTTGGCATTAAATAACCTAAAATGGGTTGATATGCCATAAAACAAAACGGCCAACCAACTTACTCATAAACAAATCAACCGATCATTATAAATGTTTGAACACAGCTGTTAGACACAAGTAGACATAATGTGGTCTATATTTAGTCTTAGATAGAGGAGACAAAACTGATGTATAAATTCTTCATAAAAATTCAGATGGTTTCAATTTTTCCAAAAATTTTTGCAATATATATTAGACATCAATTAATAAATATTCCCTAAAGTTCAGTTTCTTTGAAGTATTTCATTTTAGGAGGCATAATATGGGCACAACCTCCCATTTGAAAATTCATATATTTCAGATTTGCATTAAATTTGTCCATAGTCAGTAGAAACCAACCAAACAAGATTCTCTGAAGTTTCACTTTGTTCTTAAGACATCTTAAGGGTAAGCCTTAAAGTTTGACATTTTCTAGAAACATAATTTTGTAGTGAATTGTAGTGAAGATTCTAGACATAGAATTTAATAGAATTAAATGTTGATTTTAATTTTCATAAGGAGACATAAAAGTGGTGCAAAACTTCTATTTGAAGAATTTTATCCGTTTTAGTGTGAGTATTCTTGTAGTACAAAAAGCAATCCGTTGTGCAATCATCAAAATTGTGTTTTCCTCCTATCTAGAGATAAACACTGTAAAAATTATTTTCTTAGTGAATTTATAGTAAATCAGGACTTGCCAATTTCCAACTGCGCCTTTCATGTCCTGGCATTGCTTCTTGGGAGAAATGCATGTACACTGGAAGCAATGTTTGGATAAGTGGAACATTGGTGTTTTTTTATTTAAAAAAAAAATTTTATTTATTTTTTTTAGACTATTTTCTTTACCAAGACTTGAGCAGTTTCCCCCTATGTCACCCATAACTAGGAATAGGACAGATTGAATCATTTTTTAAGTTATGACTCCTGCTCCTACTCCTCCTCCTCCTCATCATCATCATCATCGTCATTGGTTTAACGTTTATTTTACTACTGGCATGCGTTGAATAATTTTAAGAAATTTACTTCCTCACTCTGGTATTTCCAAGATGCCATCCATCTAAATACTGATCAGGTTCAGTGTTGCTTAACCATAGCGATTCAACACGAAACAGTGTTTCAACATGTAGTTTTGGCTATATAATAACGATAGAACATTGATAAATCTATGTAGAATGACAGTATCAGTTTAACTTGCAATAGATTGCCACACTATTTGAAAATTCAACTTGTTCAATGCGTTAAGATATGCAGAAAGAATTCTTTACACAGGAAACTAGAGAATTTGAGAAATTGAATGCGATGAAAGGAGTTGAATTAGTAAAGGAAGAAAAAAAAATCTTTACTTTGTGTTGGCGCAACTTTGGATGCTTAATCTGATCGAATTGGCTTTTCTAGCTGCTTATCCACGTGGAATAGATAAAGACGTGAATTAATTTTCCGAAATTATTTATTTTATATATATATATATATATATATATATATATATATATATATATATATATATATATATATATATATATATATATATTTCTTGGTGACCTGATAAATGGATTGCTGTAGCAGTAATTAAAGCCCTGTGAAGAGTTGGAAATTAACAAGCAACTGACTCACCTGATTAATCAGTCACAGAATTATAAACATTATTTGTACAGGAAGAAGCAGAAGAAAAAAAAATTTAAGAGATACTTTTTTCTTTTATATATCCTTATTTCCATTATTATTATTATTATTATTATTATTATTATTATTATTATTATTATTATTTTATTTTTTTTTTTATTTGTTTATTTATTTATTAAGAAGTCTTGGAAAATGTCAAGACTTTATATCTACTGAACTATATCTGTTAAATGAAAGTGATATTATTTGAAAGCTAATTTTATCAAGTTCAACTTTAATATTAATGATATATATATATATATATATATATATATATATATATATATATATATATATATATATATACTAGTGGTGGATGGCGCCTGGCTTTTCCTAGTCGTAAAATATGCTTAAATATGATATTTTAATTTGTTCAGGTTTCATATTTATTATTAGAAAATCGTGATTTTTCAATGTTAAAAAAAGTATTTGGTTTCCATCAGCTAGAATCGAAACCAAAAGCAAAACTGTAGCATTCAAAGCTGTTGACATAACTACTGTACCAATGTGACACGCATGTGAATTGATTAAAAATAAACTAAGATGAATGTACACAATGTATAACAATTTTTTCAATTTTTTCCCCCTTTTTAACCCATTAAAAACTATTTTAATCGGCTAAAGACCCATAAAAGAACGACCCATAAAAAATCCAATTATTTGAAGCCTCTAGCACAGCCCTGCAATTTTTAATTTCGGAAGAGATAGTTTGAAAATATGGAGACGGACAGACATAGTGAGTTTTATAAATTAGATTTACTATGTTTCGACCAGTATGTCCTCCTGCCTTCTTTCAATTGGATTCCTCATTCATGGTGATGTTTTTTCATGTATTCAATGTTGATTATTTGTGCATTGCTGATGTTTCCTGCAGCCCAAGTTCCAATCAACTGGTTTCATTAATTTTAAAATCCATGAAAAATCATGTATAAAATGATATAAGCGATCGTGTGAAGCATAGCATGTATATTGGATTTAAGGTTAGGTTAACAATTCAGTAATCAAAATTAAGACGCCGGAAGTAGACTCGGTTAACCTAAATAGGGAAGGGAAATCACTAAACATAAAATTAAATACGAAATAATTTATTCCAAAAAATTATTTTAGTTTTAACACTTATTGTGCTATCATAAAACAAAGTAACATTAATAGACTTTAATACTTTGCATTTCTATACATAGTTTTTCTTTCTTTTTTTTTGTTTTAACAATTGTGTTATCACACAAAAAAAAAACTAATGAGAATTTTTATCATTTACATTTCTATAAATGGTGTGTTTTTGAAATAATATATTTGTTTTTCACAAATTTCATCACAGAATTTTGTCATAAATAATGTATGGAAGTTTTTTTATTAACACTTCTTTAAACATTTGTATAAAAAAGTTTCATAAATTAAATAAATGGAATATATTTTAAACATTTAGAAAATTATTTATATAAATGTAAGCTCTGAAAGTTTGAATTACTTTTTCTGAAATAAAATAATTTTATATGATTGTAATTTTCATATTAAAAAATATTTATAGAAATGTAAAAAATAAAAGTTTATTATTTTTTTTTATTGTTTCGTGATAAAACAAGAAGTGGTTCCATATGGTTTCGTATTTCATTTCATTCTTAGTGACTTCTGTCCATATTTATATAAACCGAGTCCACTTCCAACCTTTTAACTTTGAGTACTCAATTTTTCGACTTAACCGGATTTAACTATGCAAGATACATCATCATACACAATATACAAATAATTACCAACACTGAACACTGGAAAATATAGTTGGAAAATAAGTAGCAATGATGGGGACATTCGTTCAAATAAAATTCATTCAAATATTTCTTTAAAAATTCAAGTGAAAATTATCTTCTAAAATATCTTAATTTACACCTTCCATAAACATGCTTAGGAAAAAAAAAATTATGCTTCACCAATGTTTGCACTTGCTATTTATCTACATAAATTACTAAACTATTCATATAAAATCATAGAATAAAATCAGTTTTTAACTTTTCATATTTAAATTATTATTACCATTTCTGATGACCTAAAGAAAAAACACACACACTGTTGGCTATTTTATTATAGAATAGAGGAGTTGTTTTTTTAATACATTTTAGCTGATGAGATGATTGCCTGACTTGCCTTTCTCTTTCTTTCTTTCCAACTTGAATTTACATTTTATGTTAATTAGATTTAAATAATAGTTAAATTACACAAAATTATGCTAATTCTGAAATTTTGAATTATTTCAAGATCACCATTAATGAACATCAGAAAATGAACATTTTTTTCATCCCTAAATTCACTTGTAAAAAGTTTTATTTTCATTTAATTTAGCCCATAAAATGTGTTAAAAAATGTGTTGAAGTAAATGGGGAGGGGGTATGAACTCTTGCACTTATAAAAAGGATCTAAGCATATTCTAGTATGATGAAACTATTATGGATGGATATATGGATATTACATCTATTAAATAAGAGACAGTTGTCTGTGTGTATCCAGCTAACAGTCAGAAATACGCAACCCTCCCCCTCGAAAGTTGATATATTTTTTTCTCAGCTTGCTTTGAACAAAATATACACACATTTATTTTCTTGTAATATTCTTTCCTTTGGAGGTCATCTGAAACAAAATCAGTCGGGTGGTGAGGGCTACATACTTTTTTTCATTGCCTTTGAGAGAGAGAGAGAGGACATTAAAAAAAAATGTTACACATATTTTTTAACTATTTTCTATTTTGTAGTCTATAACCTGAGGTAACGCTGGGTATCCATGCAAGTACAATATGGATATCAATATGTGTAATGCGTTAGACATTTTTGAAGATATTCTATATACTTTTGTTTTGGAATTTGTTCCAGACAAAAATGAAAGCTGATTATCATAAAGATAGGAGGTATCTCTTGGCCTTAGTCTCGAAAAGACCAAGATTATATGTAAGAGGAAAAGAGTCAGCAGTTCTTGGAAAGAAGCAATATTACAATGAATTACAAGAACAGCGAATTGATGGAGACCATGAGACCAACGAGTCAAACGAGCTGGAACAACAAAAAGAAGCAGGGAATAGATCAGGGAACTCGATTATCATTTCGTATCATTAACCATTTAGCCATTGCCACCCCCCTTGCATATATTTAAACAATATTTTAGTATATTTTACGCCCGGGCGATGCCGAGTTCATCTGCTGGTAATCGTTAAAGTAGTTGCCAGCAATTAATCTTGTTTACCTTTGCTAACTCTTTCTGACCCCTCCCTCTTTTCCTTTGCCTATTAATATATATATATATATATATATATATATATATACACGTTTTAATGGTTTTCTCATAACTTATTGAAAATGACATAGATGTTGCCATGGTGTTGAATGCACCAGACCAATGTGCTTCTCCTTCACTGATGTCTCCATTTTCAAGACACAGCATATCTTCAGACTACCATTGTCTTCTAAGATTAAAAGCAATGAGAAAGACATTATTATTATTGGTGTGATATGTATGCAAAACTAGCTGGCATAGTGTTGTGGCCTTAAAGGGCCGAATAGGAATAAGGTAGTTAAGAACAATATGTATTTACATTTAATGAAGAAGTAATGTGCTACCAGAAACTGCTTCTGTATTTGTCGTAGTGGCTCTCTGTTACCATCACTATTCATAGTGTCAGAAGAGTCAATTTATCAGCACAATAGGGTAGATCATCATATTTCATAGTTTCTTTTTAATTTATGAGATGAGTGGTTATCATTATCAGCAATATGGCATTCACACACTGATGTGTGTGAGATCACTGAAGTTAAGAGAAGTTAAGTCTGGACAGCACTGGATGGGTGACCATCTGAGGATGTTAGACACTGTATGTCATCTTCATATAGCCAGGTTATATATGCAGCTCTTGCAAGATCACCAAAGTTAAGCAATGTGCATTCTGGCTGAGATGGGTGATTTTTCTCAACTGTATTACTCCTCCTCTTCTTCTCCATCTCACGTTTCACTTCTTTTCCTCTTTAACCAATAAATAGATACAACTGTTGTAAGCTTCTCACTTTTAAGTCAACTACGAACCTGACGAGTTCACTTCATCTGAAGATGTCTGTACAGGGTTGAAATAAATTTATAATGAGATTGGGTTAAGTTTGTGTTGATTTTTTTCTTTTAACCCTTATGTATGTTCTGCTTCACATTGAGCACTCGCACTTAAGATTTCCTACAGTACTACCTGATCCTTTTTTAATAACTCCCCTTCTCTCTCTCTCCCTCTCTCTCTATATATAAATTTATAATATTTTTCACTTATATATACTAGACTACCCGTGACCCGTTGGGTCAGTATGTTATATTAGCTATGGAATTCATGTATGAGCATAACACTTGTGACGTAAAGAAAATAGTTTTTTTTTGACATACCAGAAACATTTCTATGAAAGTATATTAAGATGAAAAATCACGGACGGATCACTCAAACATGAAAAAAAAGAATCCTCCCTATTCGTGAAAAATTATCTATTTTTCTGAATAATTGCTAAAAAATCGAAAATTAAACATGATTTTCCTACGAATCGAACGCAGACGAAATTCATTTAGCAGCAAAAGTGCACATGAACATACCGATGAGAAATATAAGAATGAAAAACCCAGATTGGAATCCTTCAACCAAGTTACAGAAACTTAAAATCTAAAAAAAAAAAAAAGTTAATAAAACCTGAAGCAAAAAATAAAACCTAAATAAATAAATAAAATAAAACTAATATTGAAACAGATTAGTAAATGTGTCAACAAATTCACCGTTCTCACACAGATATTTTGTATCTAGAAATGTAAATAAAAAATAAAAAAAGGAAGGAAGGAAAAGGGACGGATAAAGAGTGGTGGTGGTGGTAGTAGTAGTCTTGGCTTTACTACAATTGTTTTTATGTTTGTCAGGGTTAAAGTTGTTTAGTTGTAAGAAAATAGCGACAGCATAGTTGTAATAAAGAATAGTTGCAAAACCCCTCTACTCTTCCCACGTTAAATAATAATTTCGAAATAATAACGTTAATATTTCAGAGCGCAGGTTAAAATCTGCAAAAGAAGCGATTTGTGTTTATTTGTTTACGTTGTTATGGGTAAATGTTTATGTGCGCATGTGCAACCGGATGTCGTAAACCGGAAAGTGGGTTACATCACTCGTTACAAGGTCATTTGAGTTTTATGATTATATAGATTTATATAATATTTTTCACATATATATACATATATATAATATTTTTCACTTATATATACACACATATATATATTTATTTATATAATATTTTACACTTATTTTTATACTTACAAACACTAATGTTTCATGCTTCCATAATCATCAGTGTATGAAGTGATAATTACTACTGGTTAGGAGATTCTACTTTAGACTTTGTATGCTAGCATCCTTACCATAAGACCACCGACAGTTAACACAAGAATTGAAGGAAATTAAGTGCCTGTAAATGCTATGTTGACGAGCATTCATAGTGAACAGGCGGAGAGCATTCTGACTTCTGGTTATTGAATTTTGTATTTGCGCTAAAGTTGATAGCTTTTTAAAAATATCAATTTCTTAATGAGGCTTTATAAGCATAATATTTTTCAAATAAATATTATTTTATACACACACACACACACACATATATATGTAGTCACCCATATACAGTACTGTTTCATTATATCACAACTCATCAGTGCGACTAGACTAGCACCTTTCCCTAGCCAGGGATTGAACCTACATTGATAGTCGGTAGTTCTACCTAAATGAGCTCAACAAATGTCCATTTAAATAAATATTCGCCCATCGCTTTTACAGTGCTCGAGCTGCTTGTTTATTTACAAACAGCGAGCCTCGTTTTATAGATACATTTACAACAGCACTCTACCCAAAGGGGATCTTAAAATGTGGTCATTCACATGCAGTACTGTTTCGTTGTATCACAACTCATCAGTGCAGCTAGACTAGCACCTTTCCCTAGCCAGGGATTTAACCTACAACTATCGCATTGATAGTCAGCAATTCTACCCACCAGCCCATGGGATCAATGCTTTAACAAATGTCCATTTAAATAAACACTCGCCCATTGCTTTTACAGTGATTGAGCTGCTTGTTTATTTACAAATAAACAAACAAACAAGCAAACAACGAGCCTCAAGTCAATATTTGTGTGTTATAAAAATTGATATTTTAATAGAACAGTCAAATAAATTTCGATAAGGATTACATTTTGCATGGAATCTAAAGACACCATTTAAATTTTTCCGTCGATTCTATCTGGGGCACTCGTGACAATTATTGGTTAAGTCAAGATATTAACTGATTTTGAAAATCTTATTAATTTTTCTTTCAAGGCAAAAATTGTAAACATGGCTACATTTTAAATGATTCCTGACCACATGATCCACAGCAGTGAATACCGTTAGTATTATATAAAACGAACAAAAAAACTAGCATATTAACTGTTTTAGAATATATGTGTATGTGTCCATCTAATATTCAGAAACTACATAAGACATCCTCGCACAAAGCCGATATATTCTTTTTCAGCATTTGCTTTGGACAAAATATGCACAGATTTATTTGTAATATTCTTTCCTTTAAAGATCACCAGACGAAAAAGTTAGCTGAAAGAACGATAGTCTTTTTTGTTATTGATATTGTTATTGATTGAGAGATGAGGTACATTAAATAAAAGACGTTACACAAGCTTCTTAACTCTTCTATTTTGTAGACTATGCCGCCGGGTTATGCCAGGTAGCCATGCTATTATAATATCAATGTGTAATGTGTTAGAGATTTTTAAAGATATTCTGTATACTTCTTTATGGAAATCCTTTCAGACAAGGCATGAAGCCACTTGATGTAAGAAGCTAACGAAAACGAAGGATGATTGTTGCAAAGACAAGAGATGCCTATTGGCTTTAGTCTTGAAAAGACCAAGGCTATACGTAAGGGGAAAACAGTCAGCAGGAAGAGAGTTCCACAAACCTACAGTTTTTGGAAAAAAGTTACAGAAATAGGAAGCTGTATTACGATGAGGTCTCAAAACAGCGAATTAATTGATGGAGACCACTAGAGCAACGAGTCAAACTAGTATATTACCTGTTTCAGCATATTTGATCATTTTATTTGAATAGGATTAAAATTTCTTGCTCAAATTCTGCCAGAAAGCCAGTACCTAGTTTTCTGCTTGTAATCAGTATAGCATACGGCAGAATTCTATTGATATACCCTTTCTTCTTAGACCATTTGAGGTAAACAATGTTGAGCCAGGTCATTATCAAATCGGTGATCGTTTGAGGATATCAGATGCTTTACCTCTCTGCAAAAACCTGCAGAATCTAACATCATCAAAATCATCTTTTCTGACAAGTACATATATATGACTGGATATTGCTTGTAAATTTAATATTCCCTAGAAATGTACTATTTGAAGAAGTAAGTTCTTTCAAAGCATTCCGGCTGAATACTGTACCTGGACAAGAATGTAGTATCTTACTCACCCTTGAGGCTTATCACGTTTCTTGTAAGCCTGTTGTATGGATCCATTTAGAATTTTTCGTTTTTTCTTTAAATTTTAATGGTTATTTTTTTTCTATATTATTTAATCATATAATTTGCTTTCCATAAATTTCAACGAGTCTTATTAAATAAAAAATTTAAAAAATATCTTTTTTTATAAAGTTATGCTTGTGTTGAGGAAAAACATGTTATTTTTATAATCCAATCATTTCTTAATTTCTTGCATGTTAAAAAGATAATTATTTTGAAAAATATTAAAGAAGAAAAAATTGTTTGCATGCATCCTCTGAAACCTGAATAAATTCAAGGGAGATAATTTAGTTGCAGTTATCTAAATTAAGAGTTCACTATCTCTCTTTTAGCATGCTAACAAATTAATTTAATACTTGTAGTGTTTATCTGATATCGACTGTTAATTAGTTATATTCATATAGCTGTATTCAGATGACTGTATTCTTCTTTAATCTGTATATAAAGTTGGGCATATGTTTATATATTTGTATGTGCAGTATTTACTTCTAAATTAATTGATTATTATGAGCTGTGAAACATGGCTGCTAAGCATGAAATATCGTAATGTGGATTATATTTAGTTTAATTTAGTTTTATGCAAAGGGATAAAAAGGTGGTTGAAACTCTTTATGAATATTCAGATACCCCCCCCCCATCTTCGTGAAATTTTAACAATAAGCATTAATCATCAATTTATAGTCTCCAAATTTCAGCTTCTTTGGCGTATTTTTATGTATGCAACTGTATATTTGAAAACTAAAATATTTCAAATTTGCACTGAATTTAATCCACAGAATATTCTTTTCATTGTTTTGACTTTTGAGTGTGTATCCGTTGCTATTTTATATGCTTTTATATAGAGTGATATGGTTCTCGGTTGATTAACTGTGTCGAATATATACCCGAGAGTCAAAACAATGGTAAGAATATTCTGTTGTCACAGCCCTAGTCATTACAAACCAATTGAGTCAAATTTCTTCAATTTCAATTCTTTCTTAACATCCTTTAATCTTTAGCTTTAAATTTAAGACATTTTTTTTTTATAATGAAAATAATATAACGCATTTTGATCCAAATTGGAACCAAGATTCTAGACATAAGGGTTAGTATCATTGTATCTTAATTTCGATCATCGTAAGGGGGCATAAAAGTGGTGCAAAACTGTTTTGTTTGGGGAATCATTAATAGATAATAATAGATATACGGTATAATCATGTTGACACACCAGTTCTAATTATATCACCAAAGTTAAGCAATGCTGAGTCCAGTCAGTACCAGATTAGTGACCAATTTGGAAATATTAAGTGACATTGCCACCTCCCTGCAAGAATCGTAAAAACCTAACATTGCCATCTCACCTAACAGAGATATACATGCAATTTGAAACCGCTTGTGAATTTCATACTCCTATGAAACTTCCTCCTTTGGAGGAAACCGGTTAAACCTGCCTTAGGTTTTGTGCTGCTGTTTCATTTTTTCCCCCATTTCAATCATTAATAGATATATAGACACTATTTTAGTGGGTTTTACGTGTGTTTCTACATTAATATTCTTGACATTCTTATTATTTCAAATAATGTTGATATTCTTGTATTATAAATTTTATATAAAATTATACTTAATAATAACATCAATGTTCTTCCGCATTAGTTCTTACAGTGCATTTGTGCGCAGTGTGGGTAATGTGATTTTTAAGAAGGACAACTGAGCATAACTAAGGAGGTGCGTTTTCAATTTTTCTTTTAATTATTTATGATTTTCCATCAGATAAAGATATGTAATTTATGTTTCAAATGTTATTTTGGATAAATAATTTCTTCAGGGACGTGGTTAAAATCTTGTTAATATCATCGCTATTCATGCATGAAGTATGCAAGGTCATAGGAGAACCTTATTTATTAAATTGGAATCAGCAAAAGCTTTTTGATTTGCATTTTCACGTTTATCCTTATAATAGTAATAATCCACAAATATTTCAATATTCTGGTACAGAATTTATATTATTTGGATTCTTCGAACTACTGTTTTAATCCTGAATGCTATTTTCCAACATTTCGATCAATGTAATCTCCAACCTTCTTCAGGTGTATCATATCAAACTCTTGAATCTTTCTGTTGAACTAGGAAATCTGCACAGAATTTTGAACGGAACCCTTTAATTAATCCACAGGCTAAGCATGCTCTCGTTCTGTCAGCCATGACTGGATAGAGGACTTAAGTACCCCCAGTTGATTAAATATAAAGTTCTGTTCGAAATTCCATGCAGATTCTCGTATCCTACGTGACTGCCTTATTCAATGGATAATCTTGCCATAATGTGAATATAGAATAATAAAGAGCTATGTGATTTATTTGTAAGTACATATCCGTCCCATAACATGAGTGTCCGGTGAATAAGAGAAGCATAAACACAAATTTATTTTCATAAATGAGATATTTTCTTTCTTTATTTTTCCTTTTTACTTTCTATGCCGATTTATACGTTTTTATCATTTTTACTTTTTATCCTTTTTACTTTCTTATTCTTTTTACTATTTTAAAATGTTTTCAGTTTTAGTGTTTTCTTTCTTTCCTATTAAAGACAGTTTTCATGTTGAAACGGTTTATGCTATCGATGCGAGCAACGATTGTTTTTATTCACTTTCATTGCTAACCATTTCACTTCTGCTAACATTTTTGATGTTAAAAGTCTGTCGTCATTTTCGTAATGTCTCTTAATAATCGAAGGATAGAAAAAAAGGTAAAATCAATGGTTAGTGTTTTCTTTTCTTAAGATCATCAGAAATTACAGTTAAAAAATTTTTTTTTGTCAATTTACAATATATCCTAATCATCGTATAGAAATAACAAAACAAAAAAAATGGGGGGGAGGGAGCATTAGAAAGAGATCGCTATGAAATGTATTAAAAAATATCTCCCATTTGAAAAGGAAAAACGTCAGTGATAGATATTTGTTTTTCTTTAGGTTATTAGAAATAATAATTTATATATATTAAAAACTAAACCACTTATGTGATTCTATGCTGAAAATTTCATTAATTATTTGATTTTTTGGTGATCCAAAATATTAATGCTATTGTGTTTATGAAATGAAATTGAAATTCGAGCCAAACTTACGGAATGGAAGAAACAAAAGTATTGGAGGAGGAAAGCATTTATAGATTGAAGGAGGAGTAATGAAATAGATTGTGAAAAGAGGGTGGGGTGTTTAAAAGGAAAGATGGAAAAAAGTATTTATCTCCCTCCTACGGCAGGAAGATTAGACACAAGGGTCAGAAAATGGGATTAAAATACCAGCACCCTCAAGGAGGAGCTCCCTAGCCTGCAAAAATGTCTGAACAATTCAGATGTAGAAGCGCCTGAGGTGATTAGCAATAAACTATCCCTTTCTTCAAGAGAGGAAAGCAAAGCCTAAGAGAATGGAATACCCAGAACTGGACAGGACCAGCAACGTACCACAATCAACAGGGAATAGGTCATTACAAGAATGCTTTTGGGATTTCTCAACCTTTGATGACCATTGCACCCCCCCCTTACCGAAGATCTCAATACTCTTTGCCCTCTACACTTCAACAAAAGAAATGCAAATTTTGTTTTATATTGTTTATTTAGTTACTTTAAAATTATAAATCAAAGTGAAACACTTGCTGTTGAGCTCATATGATGAGGCCTTTTATGTCTAGCTCGATCTTGGACACAGCAAGGCAAATATTGTTGTTAACATCAAGACGGTTCTGAACTTAATTTTAGTGGTCGCCAGGTCAGAAAATCCACAACGATTTTGTAACGAATTGTATGAACATTATGGGTTCCTTCTTCCTAAGTAGGGAATATGCATCCTGAACAGACAACCAGAAGCTGGAGAGGTCTTCTTTGCTACTGAAGGCCAGTTTCATCGCTTTTGAAATTTTGAACTCTCTAATAACTTTTCTGCTTCATCTTCAGTAAGTTGAATTTTAGTGTTGAAAGGGTTTCTGTGCCATGGATTATTCAGTGGTGCTTCATCAAAGTAAGATTTGAACTCTGCATAGAGAATTTTGAGATGTCTAGTGATGTAATCTTTGATGCCGATATAAAGGTAAGTCCTTTGCATTTGCAAATGTTCATCTAAAAAAGGAAACAAGGCTATGGACTCTTCTTTGATTCGTGGCATTTACACTTTAATTCGAGCAGATAATTTAGCAAACGTGTCTTGAATGTAACTGACTGTTACATCATGGCTTTGCATAGTCTGGTTATTTCGTTTAACAAAAATATCAGCCAGGTAGGCGAGCATCATGACAAACTCTTCATTGTCAGAGTAGACATGGAAGTTGTTTTCATTCTTTCATAGAAAGATTTCCGCTTCCATATGGAATTCATACAGCCGAGAGAGGCATTTACTCCTCAATAACCAACAACTTTTGGTGTGGAACAGAAGTCTCATATGTTGTGCCCGCATTTCATTGGCTAGATGTTGGAAGAGCCAATGATTTTGGCCTTCGTATGAATGAAGTTGATCACTTTTGACCATGATGTTCATGATTTCCAACAAACGTGGTCATAGAATTTTCTGAGTTAGTGGGTGAATGTTTGGCATCAAGTAGGATGCACCATCCTCAGCTTGAACAAACTGATAAGAAAATTAAAAGGAATATATATATATATATATATATATATATATATATATATATATATATTGTTAGTTATTCCAAAACCAGATGTTTTATTTCACACTCATAGTATTTTATTCATATGCTTATTTAGTTGGTCTGTTGAATAGCAGAAGTTAACCAGACAACTCATCAGAGACGGATGTATGTTTTCTCCCTTGGAATAAAAAGGATATGATGATGGAAAAATGTTGATAAAAGAAATGGAAAACTTTTTAAAGTTCACCAAATCATAAGAAAAAAAAACTCTTATTATTGAGTATCTAGGCACTCTTTTAAAAAAACGCAATTGAATTCAAAGCCCATGATAATATATATATATAAAAGTGAACGTGACTCTGTGTGTATCTGTGTGTGTACATTTCCATACGCAATAACTCTGTCAATTTTTAGTCTACAGACTCGAAATTTGATATACAGGGTACTGAGATTTGGGAAAATGGATGTGATCGGTTTTTGGCCAGAAATTTGGCGATTAAGGGGTCAAAGTTCAACGATTTGACCTTTGAGAACTCTACCAAACTCCTCCGACAATTTGGGGGTATGCACTTGAAATTTTAGATATAGATTCCTTGGACATGGATCTAACTAAATAACTTGCTTTGAGCCCAAAACAATAAATTTTAAGGGGTCATAATAGGGGTCAAAAGTTTTAAAAAATTGACCTCTGCAGTCTCTTCCAAATTACTCAGACAATTTCTGGTCTAAATATTTGAAATTTTACATAAAGGGTATTCAGAGATAGGGCAATCTTTTTCATCAGTTTGAGTCGAAAATTGGTAGTTACCAATATATAAATGTATGTATGTATGTCTGTTTGCATGTCTGCCTTAAACTTTAAATAGAGGCAACGGATTTTACCAAGATCAGTATCGTTTTAAAGTTCGACCTTTCATACGACAAATATCGAAAAATTGGCTAAAAACATTAATATCTTCCCCTTCAACTAGGCACTTTTCTACAGGGGAGGGGGTCACTTTTTTGTCTAGCCTTAATTTAAAAAAATGTCGCTTCCGGTTTGGTGGTGGTCGTAACAGCATAAATGTTAGGTTTTACCCCGTTCTTTTCATCCTTTGCGGTACGGGTTCGAGCCTGTCTTCCTACTACCACTTTTTTTTTTCTTGCTCAACATACACATCCAAACACCCGGGCAACGCCGGGCTGAAATACTAGTATATATATATATATATATATATATATATATATATATATAATATAAAGCTGAATGTCTGTGTGTGTGTGTGTGTGTGTGTGTGTGTGTGTCTGGTCACGAATAAGCTCCTATATGGTTGATTATTTTAAAAAACTGATTACATATAATGATAGAAAATGTATCGAGACAGAGAATGGGTATGTTTGATCTCTCAGAACGGTGGTTCATTAAAATTGTGAGGTCTGCGTTCGCACCTGATCCACAAAGTATGGAAATAAAAAATTAAAAAAAAAAACGTTTACAAGTGTTTTTATATACATGTACATAAGAATACATTGATAAGTATGTTTTAACTTAAATAGGGATAGTATAATAAAATTGTGGCGTCTGCGTTCGCGCCTAACCTCCATAGAATGGAAATATGTCACAAAGTTTAACAAGGTTTTTTAATATAGATCTACAGAATATTGTGATAAGTGTTTGTGTGAACAGGTATGATATAATAAATTATGGGGTTTATCTATTTTATTTTTACTTTCATCATATTTTGCTTTGGTTTTGATACCCCCGAATTCGAAGCTATCTCTTTACAACCCTTCCTTTTCATAACCTACCATACTTTAATAAATCAGAGTCCATTTTCTGTAGGCTGTTTTTGAACCCAGTCAACGATTGGTACTTTCGCTAGTACATATATATATATATATATATATATATATATATTTATAGAACTACTTCATTTACTCACATAAAATTAATATACGAAATATATATATTTTATAAATTACTATATATATATATATATATATATATATATATATATATATATATATATATATATATATAAAATTAATATACGGAATATATATATTTTATAAATTACTATATATATATATACACTAGACTACCCGTGAGCCGTTCGGTCAGTATGTTATATTAGCTATAGAATTAATGTATGAGCATGACACTTGTAACGTAAAGAAAATAGCTTTTTGTGACATAATAGAAACATTTCTATGAAAGTATATTAAAATGAAAAAACAATATAAATAGATTTCTATGAGTCGTTCTGTTTATAATTGTTTATTTTTGAAAAAAAACTTACAGCCACTGAATTATAAGTGGTTTGCCATACTTGTAAGTAAATGTGCATCAACAGATACCATAATACTTAAAGTTAAATTCAAATTTTGATATATCTTTTAATTCAAACACAAAAAAAAAATAATGGGGACGCTGAAAACGTACACAGTAAAACAATACGTTTTATTGTCACGTTGATAATCTATTTGTAACGCAACTTTAAAAAAAAGCTTTTCGGGGTTACTTATTTATGTTGGTAGTGTTGAAGAAAATGTATGAATGTTTTTTAAGAAAGGTGTATTTAAAAATGGAGAATAAATTAAAAGAAAAATGAATGCAGTGCGTAAATCGCCGTTGTAAAATACTCTTTTGGTTGTCAGCAGGTTAAAGTAGATTTATTTGTAAGAAAATTGCATTAAAATAACTTAAAAGTAATACAGAAATGAATGATGTAAAAAAAAAAATGCACAAAGTACAAGTGGTGTGCAATAAGTCAAAAAATAAAAAACGCCCTGCCACTCATCTTCTTGAATTACGAGGGGTGTACAATAAGTAATGCTCCTGACCCACTTTCCATAGTAGAGCAGTAGAGCAACGAAACTTGGCAAAGTTATTAGTCTTTTTCTACATAGGAAGCACCCAGAGTTATGCATTTCTCCCATCGTTTAATGCAGCTCTGGAGACCGTTTTTGTAGAACACCCCAGGTTGGTCCTCCAACCACGACGTGACTTCAGAAATCAAGGCTGCATCAGCTGGGAAATGCAGAGGGTGCAAGGTCAGGAGAGTAGAGAGGATGGAGGATAATTTCATAACCACATGCCCGTGTTTCTGATCTGGCGACATGCGAATTGTGGACCGGAGCGTTGTCCTGCAGGAGGAGGGTACCTTTGCTGATCTTACCCCGCCTCTTGATTTTGATAGCTTTCCTTAATTTCCTCAAAAGTGAAGCATAATAAGCTCCTATAATTGTGGTACCCTTTGCCAGGAAATCTGTCATCACTACTCCATCCTGGTCCCAGAAGACTGTAAGCATGACCTTGCCAGTGGAGGCTGCACCCTTGCCTTCTTTGGAGGCGGTGAGTCCAAGTGTTTCCACTGCATTGACTGGGCTTTGGTATCTGGATCACAGTTATGGACCCAGATTTCATCCTGTGTAATCAGTCTTTTAAAAAACTTTGACTCATCTTCTTGGCACATCTCCAAATTCATCCTCGAGCACTCAACATGTTCTCGCTTCTGGAATGGTGTGAGCAACCTAGGAATCCATCTGACAGACACCTTATGCATATGCAAATGGTCATGAATGATAGTTTCCACAGACCCTGTACTAATCTTGACATCTTGGGCTATCTGGCGAATAGTAATGCGCCGATCTTCCAAAATGGCAGCCTCAACTTGACGGACAAATGTCTCATCAATGGCAGAAGGGGGGCGACCAGGTCTGGGAGCTGTTTCCACAGACTTCTGGCCATGTTTGAATTCACGATGCCAGTGTTTTACAAGGTTATATGATGGGGTATTATCACCATAAGTTTCTTTCATTTCATCAAAAGTCTCCTGTGATGTGCGTCCTTTCAAATACAAAAACCGGATCACTACTCGACATTCAACAGGCTTCATTTCACACCTGACTCACCTGTAAAATAGAAACCACAATTAGTTCAGAGCTGTAATTTGCCACATAACCCGTAGAGATATAAATCATTGCACATGCAGAATTTCAGCTAGATCAGACAACTGGAAGTTGGTCAGGGGCATTACTTATTGCACACTCCTTGTATAAACAATTGCTTATTTGGATAATGTAAACGCGAAAAATTGAGACTCTGAAAACATACACAGTAAAACAATACGTTTTATTGTCGCATTGATTATTTAGTATAATATATATTGTATATATGAAACAGGTCGATGATTATACATATTATTTGTAATCACGTGTTGCGTTTTCTTCTCAGCTTTTGAATTTTTTATTCAATAAATTGAAGATATCCGTTTTTCTAAGGATGTCCGTTTGTTCGAACGAAACCGGTCCAGCGATTTGTGTTTATTTGTTTATGCTGTTATGGGTTTATGTTTATGTACGCATGCACAACCGGAAGTCATAAACCAGATGTTGGGTTACACACCTGTTACAAGGTCATTTGAGTTTTATAGTTTCTTCCCCAGAACGGCAAGTCTTTGGAACTCCCTTCCGAGATTCTGCTTTCCCAACTGTACTGATATGCAGAAGTTCAAGTGCAATGTGAACAAGCATCTTGCTGCTCATCTCCCTTCATAGTGCCCCTGCAAATTATATCCCCGATAGTAGCCCCCTAGTTTGGGGTGAAAATTGAATAAAAAAACAAATATATATATATATATTAGCAGAACGCCTGGCGTTGCCTGGTTGTGTAATATGCTTAAATTTGATATTTTAATTTATGCATATTTTGTATTTATTATTATTATTATTATTATTATTATTATTATTATTATTATAAAGCCAATTCTCAATTGATTATTATATTGCATCCAATATATATATATATATATATATATATATATAGTATATATATATAGTATGTTAAGGCCTTGGGCACTTTTGGGGCTAAATGGGGGGGGGCAATGATGGACTTAGTCATTTCTTTTTTTGCATGGTATAGAACTCAAATTTACATATTTTAAGGCCTACAACTGCACCGTTTGTTCATTTTCACCAGAATTTGACGTCCCCTGGTGTCTTTTGGAGCTAAATGAGGGGGTGGGGCAAATGCTGACGTTATTCATTTTTTTCTGCCTCATTCACTGTGCACTCACGGTGGACTATGCATGCTTCACTTGTTTTAAACCATTTTTTCACTATGAACAAGGAATATTGCCACTGAGATATAATGGGCTACTATGATTCGGGCCAGATTTATAGGGAGCATTCTGACTCTGGAGTTGTGCAGTAAGATATTTGTTCACATATCTAAGTCTTTAAGATTCACATTACACATCTGTTGTAACATTCTCATATCATTTTCTTTATGCAATGCATGTCGTCAACATTCCCTGGCCAAGTTTCACTTTCATGAATCATACTGTGTACACATGCTTGATAAACTCTTCTTGTCTTGGTTGACAGTGAGAATGTGTCCAATCAAAATTCTGTGATAAATTATGAGGAAATTATATTGCAAACGGCATGACAGCATGATGAAAACCCCTGAGAAGCAATTAAAACCACAATGTAAACGTCAAAATAAAAATAACAAATACGACCAATAATAGCTGTTATTAGGAAGAGTCACTATGTGGTTCGATGTTACGATGAACACGTGCATTCTGACGTGTTGCTCTGTCAATTATTCTGCACCTACGTTGTGTTTACAAAATCCATAGGGCTTGGAATTGGCAGAACTTAGTTAGAGATTTTGTAAATTGGCTGGCCTGGTCAACAACCTCAAAACAAGAAAAACTCAACGTGAACAATAACAAATCTTTATCAGAAAACACTTGTGTAATAATCTATATAATTATAAAACTCCAATGACCTTGTAACGATGTATGTAACCCACTTTCCGACATTCGGTTGCGCATGCGCGCATAAGCATTAACTCATAACAACGTAAACAAATAAACACAAATCGCTTCTTTTGCAGATTTTAACCTGCACACTGAAATATTAACGTTATTATTTCGAAATTATTATTTAACATGGGAAGAGTGGGGGTTAAAATAAACAAAAAACAAAAGAACAATCGGGACGCTGAAATATTAACGTTATTATTTCGAAATTATTATTTAACATGGAAAGAGTGGGGTTTAAACGAACAAAAAACAAAAGAACAATTGAGACGCTGAAATATTAACGGTATTATTTCGAAATTATTATTTAACATGGGAAGAGTGGGTTTTAAAATAATTTAAATGTAATACAGAAATGAACGATGTAAAAAAAAAAAAAAAGCAGATATATCAAAATTTGAATTTAACTATAATAAGTATTATGGTATCTGTTCAGTGCACATTTACCTATAAGTATGGCCAATCACTTATAATTTTTGTTTTCAAAAATAATCAATTATTAGAAACAGAACGACTCATAGAAATCTATCTATATTCTTCTTTCATTTTAATATACTTTCATAGAAATGTTTCTGTTATATCAAAAAAAACTATTTTCTTTACGTCACAAGTGTCACGCTCATACATGAATTCCGTAGCTAATATAACATACTGACCCAACGGGTCACGGGTAGTGTAGTAATATCTAAAAACAATAAAATTCAGATTTTGTGGATTCTTAAGATTAAGTGTTTTTTTCAGAATGTTTCAGTCGATGTAACCTCTAACCTTCTCCAAGTGTATCCTGTCAGATGCAGGAATCTTTCTGCCGAACTCTGGATGCTGAAGGTTCAATTTTCAGTGTGGGTGACACAAAAATACAATTGTAAATAACTTAGAATTTCTACCCACTTATGGCTAACAGAACGAGAGCATGCTACCGCCGTGGATTAGATAAAAGTTTCTATTTGTAATTTTGTGTTGATTCGAATCCTCATCTCCAAAATTCAGGAACCTAATAAAGTTATGTTGGTCCTATTTGAAAAGAAACGACAAAATGACGAATCTGCATCGTGTTAATTCTGGATAGAGGAATTTTGGGGTTTACTTTGTTTTCTTCTTGTTTTGGAGACTTTCTTTTTATGTTATATATATGTGTGTGTGTTTTCTTTTTAATTAAAAAAATTACTATTATAATCCTTTGAGATGAGCAATTTGTATATTTATTTATTTGCGGACTTTTATCCTCATCTTCATAATTGTTGTTGTTTCACCACGTTTCAGTCGACTTTTCCTTTGGCCTTCATCAGGTGGTTAACCACAATGAGATATGAATGCTGAGTATCTTAACTGCATCCTCAGTAATTACTGCCTTCCATAGTTGTTGTCGTCTCAGCATGTTTAGGCCTACTAATCCTCTGGCCAGCTTTGAGTTGGATTGAAACCGCTATCTTCAGACAATGCCCACTTGGAACTACAGAGATTTAACGCTTCTATCCACTGCGCCACAGGTTCCGAAGTGCAATCAAGGTTAAGAGATTCAGCATTCTTATCCCATCATGGTTAACCACCTGATGAAGGCCAGAGGAAGAGTTGGCCGAAATGTCGTAAAACAATAACTATGAAGATGAGAATAACATTCCGCAAATAAATAAATGAATATACGAATATACTTTCTTTTTTGTCTTTTAATTCCTTCTATTCAGTTGGTCGCCTATTTTCGTCACTTTGAAGAACCTCTAAAAAGATTTTTATGGTGAATTATCGCTTCAGTTGAAATTTCTGATTGACTAATAGAAATCTGAAAAAAATTGTGCCTATTTTCTGATACCAAAAACGATTCTATTATTTATCCTTTCTTAATTGATTTTGTTTTAAACAAAATCTTTTACTGCTGATAATAATAATAATAAAATTGAGCCTCCATCACCTTGCAGCATTGAAACTGTGCAAAAAAGGATTAAATTCTTCGTCCTTCCTTGGACGAACGTACTGCCTACCATATCCACCTTTTAGCCAATAAAGAATCTCTAATCGTAATTATTGTTGTTCCAGGTTATACAACGTAATATTTAGTTCATATGCCTCGACTTTCTTGGACGGTGGATATTTTAAGCTGGTTTTAAGCTCATTTGTTGCCGCAGAGTTTTTTTTTTTTTTTTGCCTTCTTGATTTGAAGTTTTTTTAAATTGATGTGAACACTAGAATATTTTAATTAAAAGTCAAATACGAACAGGTAAAATTATAGAGGAATAAAAAGCTAATCAAATGAGGTATAGGTTGTTTAAACAGTTACATTCAACTTAGCTTAAATTTGCGGTTTTTGAAAAGATGATTTATGCGAACTTTCTTTTTGGCACCACTGTATATACATACATACACACGCACATATATATATATGATGAAGATAAGAAAGTTAAGTTTGAATTTCAACGTAATGTTTTACAAAAAAGACACAACCAAAACTTTAGAGAAGATATCGTTAGTTTAAATGATATTTAAATAGCAGCTCATTTTTATTCTTATGCCTTGACTTCCTCTTCAATTCGATACAGTTTTTTTTGAAATTGAAATAAATGTGCATTCACCTGAACAGATAATTCAAGAAAGAATCCAAAACATAAAAACATGACAATTGTTTGGAATGTACCAAATGAACAATGGCTCTATCTCCAGCGAAAATAATGAGCTGCAATGAAGACTTATTTAAAATCACACATTTATGCTGTATGTTTGTACGTATCTCTCTCTCTCTCTCTGTATATATATATATATATATATATATATATATATATATATATATATATATATATATATATATATATATATGTATATATACACATAAACATACATATGTATATATACACACATATATAATATGTATATATACACATATATATTTATTATATATAAGCACACACACACACATATATATATATATATATATATATATATATATATATATATATATATATATATATATATATATATAATACACAGACAGAGACATGATGGGTATTTTAAATAAAGTAATTTTCCCGTTTTCAAAATATATTATTCTTTGTGTTGTTGGATAATTTATTTTATGAAAATCGTTTATAACAGAATTCAATAAAAGAAATAGTTAAATCTGAATTTTGTTTGATTTTTTTTTTTTGTCATCTGTCAAACCTCTCAGCAAAACCGAGTAATCTTAGCTCATTTCGTGCAATTATCACATATCATTTCTTGCGTTGCCTTGTGAGAATGTATACAATGATCCAAGAGGAGTCCTATTAGTGCCATATATTATGAAAATGTGTAATATTTAATTTTTTTTTTCTCATTCTTAATCTTGTGAACGTGTTGCTTTCAGTTATTTTGTTTTTCCTTAAAACTAAAACTAAAAAAAAAATTATAATTTTGGTCCTTACATTCTTATTTATTTTTTATGGAATTCATAATAACTTTAAATTAGCCTTTCTTCATCTTGTTTAAATGTAATTTATACTTTTTCCCACTCTGTTAAATATTGTTTAATATTCTCTTTTTATATATATATATATATATATATATATATATATATATATATATTGATTGAGATTGTCGGACTGACTTCCTCATCTTGGTTGTTATTGTCACAATGTTTCGGCCGTTTTGCCCTCCGGCCTTCGTCAGGTGAACCGTTTGTTAGGAGTCTCGAACCCAACCCTTTATTATTATTACGGGGGTACCGTGTTCGGACTCCAGCTAGACTTTGGGACATAGTTGCTGATTCTCTGTTTTCAATGTTACTTTTTCACTGCCTTCGTTCAGGATTGAACTCAGCACCTTTGAGTAACTGTAAACTTTGATACAACGTCTAGGACCACTCGGCCATATGTCAACGGTTCATCTGACGAAGGCCGGAGGGCAAAAACGGCCGAAACGTTGTGACAATAACAACCAAGATGAGGAAGTCAGTCCGACAATGAAAACACCTCATCTCAAAAATACAGACAATTACTATATATATATATATATATATATATATATATATATATATATATATATATATATATATAATCCACAGTTGTTTTGTTATCTACGACTAATCAGTGTGGCTAGATGTAACAATTTGGAAAATGTTAATGTGAAACCATTTTTCAATTTATCAAAGAGATGAACTTATAGAAAGGGGCATATATATATATATATATATATATATATATATATATATATATATATATATATATAGTGTATTAACAAAACCAAGACTTCCAAAAAGGAATTGGTAGCAACAAAAAGTGTATTTCATTGTAAGTTACAATTGTTTCAGTACCGGTTGGACAATTTCAAGCATTATGGCGTTTGAAAATCTTCACATAACCAGCCTTTCTTCAGACTTCTTAAATAAAAAACACTTAACAATAGAACATTATTTAAAGAAATTTCCCTTAAAGAAAATGAAGCATGCGAAAACATGATAAAGAATATATATATATATATATATATATATGTATATAGTAGAAATGGTAATTAATAAAAACTGAAGAAAGTGCTCAATACTGTTGTAGAGCAAATATGCGTTTTATTTTTTATTACCGTATCTTTCTGTTAAGTTACATTATTGTTTCAGCTACCCGGCCGTTTTTTTGGCCGTCCGTAGCTTCCTCAGACTTTTACAGAAATATTCGTCATGATGGGAGGACATGACATTTCAAAGCTAAATGCTTCTCATTATTCCCCATCTTGTATTTACTATATTTAATTGCTCCTCTTAACAATATTGAGCTTTCTCTATCTTGATTAGTTTGCTGTGTTAAAGATATATAATATGAAGCTAGCAAAGAATATATATATATATCAATAATAATATTAAAGGTATTAAGTACATTGGTTTTATGACCACTACACTCTCCTGCTGCGTCACCATGTATCTTACAAACTCTGGCTCAATTTGCCAACATTTACAAAATCCTAACTACCCCCCTGATTAGAGACAAATCGTTAAAAATTGATAGATTTTTCCTTTCGTCACTAGTGGAAATGATCTGCTGCTTAGTAATGACAGAAATTTCTAGAGCTTAATCCCTCTCTGCTTAACTCTTTTAATCGAACTTGTGCTTAGATTGTATGACCAAAATAATAATACTGGCAAGCACTACAAAGATTGAGTTGCACACGGTAGTGATGTGATGATTCCCAAATTTTTCCTGATTCCGATACAATTATCGATTCCATTCTAAATTTCCGATTCCGATACAATTCCTGGTTCCGATTCCAATTCTTTTAAAATTAAAAAATATTTTATTAGAGCTTTGTTGTTTTTCTTTTGTAAATTTTTCAAATTTCTGGGTTATTTCCGTGTATATTTTTTCTCAAATGTTTTCCTTGTAATTGATTGAAAATTGTAAGACAGCAAAAGATTTATTTGGATTTTAAAACAAAGACAGATTGTATCAGTTCGTCGTAGTGTAGAACATGCTATTTGAAAGTTTTCATAAACAGTTGAAAATAGTCGACGATTGGTAAGCAAAATGAGAAAGCGATGGAAGAAAAAAATATTTAACAGCGACCCTACCATTGTTACTAACAAATTTTTAAATAACGTTACTATTTAGAAAACCATTTTTAACATGGGATGGCGTGGGCTTTGTTAATTATTCCGTGCCTTCTCTCAATGAATAAAGTTAAAAGTTTATTTTAATTATAAAAATTTGGTCAGTTATTAAATTGATTTGCTTTGCTGTAAACAAAAAAAAGAAAAGGAGATGCAAATAATAATAATAATAATAATAATGACAAATTTTTAGATTAACACTCTCAGCTAAATCTCTATTCCAAAAAGAAATATTACTTTTATAGGTGATTACGTGTGCAACCCTTAAAAAACATGACGGAAAGAAAAGCAATCATTTTAGTATTTGATCAGTTTCAAATATACATTTAATGTAAAATAATTGGCAATTCTTTTTTGGGACACCAGGACGCTAGGTTTCAATCCATCATTTTGTTTTACAAAAAGTACACCAAAAAGTATGCCAGGGCGCCAAATTTTATCCCTCATAAAAACAAATTTCTACAGAAAAAATTATTTGTACATTTTTATCTCGTGAATAAAAATAAAAGTACATATGAAAAACCACGTTTATTATTTTTTAAATCAAACAACGGAGCTGAAGTCGATCTTTTGTTTCTAAAACAAAATTAACTTTTTCGGTAAATCTCTGTGTGGCGTACTGTGAAAATATTTTTTTCTAAAGAATAAACATGAATAAAGTTTATTTTTACAAGAATCTTTATTTATCTAAATAATAAACATAAAATCATGTATGAAAAACCTGTTTATTATTTTTAAAAATCCAACTTATGTTGTAATACACTTAAAAAAGAAAAACATGATTCCCCATTTTTAGGCAAGTACATGTAAAAGAAAAACAAATTATAGATACTACTACTATTACTACTACTACTAATAATAATAACAACAACAACAACAACAACAACGAATATATTAATCCCTTTAGCTAAATCACTTCTCTAAAATGGGGTTCTACATTTTTAAATGATTATGTAGCGAAAAGAAAAAAAACAATTATTTTAAAATTTCACATAGGAAAACTGTTTCCTCACATAAAATTGACGTAAAACGATACTCATTTCCGGCTCATTCTTGCTTAATCGCTCAAAAATCAAAAATTAAAGAAAATACAGTTTTGATCGATTGTTTACATTTATTTATGTGTTTCTACTAGCATTTGTTTAATTTTTAATTTTGAGCGGTTATCAATGTCTTTCTGCCGGGTTTATTGGGCAGCCATTTTTTAAATTCCAGCTCAAAGAGGAGTCACTAAGTTTGTTTTAAGCCAAAACGCACTTTAAAAGAAATTTAAACACAAATAAATTTATTCAGGTATGTAGAAGAGTCTTGCCTTTGGTAACATTCATTTGTTGCATATTTGTTTATTATTGCTTTTCTTTTTTTATTAATTACGGTGATACATGTCCCAATCCCATTCTTCTTTTTGCATAAGTTTAAATGTTGATATAATTTTCTTTTTAATTAAAATCTTCAGAATATTTTCACTTTATGCATTTTATCCAAGACTTTGATAAACTCATTGGAGAATTTCACCTATATTTTTCACTTGATTCTAAAGAAAAGCGCCATAAAACTTTAATTATTTCACAAGAAGCCAATGAAAAACACCGCCAATGTACCGCTGGCGCCAACGAAATTTAAAAACCCGGTCCAGAGTATTTAAAATCTTTTAATAATCAAATGAACTCCCTCGGATGGAGGCATATAGACATTTAATGAATAGATACAAAAAGTTTACACAGGGAATAGGCAAATTATTTCTCGATAAGTGACCAATAAATAAAATAAATTAAACTCTGTAAATGAGATTTATAACTCATTCTGTGTCCCTTCAATGTCTTATGTTGTAAAGGAACAACTTCTGATAAAAAAAAAATTATGCTTGTTTCATTTTTTTTTTTTATTAGCAAAAAACATTAGCAGAATCAGTTTGGAATCGGAAATTAGGCTATAATTTTTCCGATACCGATTCTGATACCATAAAAATTTCCGATTCTTCTAATTCCCGATTCCGATTCTGATTAATCGTCTTAACACTAGCACACGGATCCCTTTCTACAAACTCAGCAACGGAACTTTCTAGGAATTTTTGCAAACTACAACCACTGATCTGCACTTTGGTTTTGTGAATATTCACTCTCAGACCTGACTTTGCAGTAAATTCTTTCAGGAGTAAATAAAATATATATTAAATGAAAATGGTCGTCGTCTTTTTCATGTATAAGCATGTTTCAGCTGCATGTCCGAGAGAAGAAATAATAGCATCCCTTCTCAGTTTCAAGGAAGAGAGGCAAACAACATTTACTCCCCCTCCCCGTCTAGTATTACGTAATATTATTTATTGTTGTTATATTGTCTCATCGCTCAAATTTTCTCTGCAAATGGACTCTGTTGCATTGCAGTCTAAAAAATACCTGAATCTAAAATACAAGCGGTAAGTGAGATTATGTGGTGGCTGCTTGAACCGGCATTAGTGGTATAATAATATTTATTTTATTGTGTAGCCGTTCCACTTTAAAACGTTTCTCTTGCCTTTTTTGGTTGCAACTCTCAAAACTAAACTGTAAATTCTATTAACAAATAACTGTCAGAAGGAAATGTATGCTAATGCATTTTTTTTTTAGATTTTCGTTTTGAACAAGTTTCTTTCGGTTTTTAGGTTTATTTTCATTATTGGTAGATATTTTGGTGCAATATTTCAAAGAACATTGCGAGGGGCTGAGATTTTCAAGAATTTTATTGTTTTCTGCTAAATTTCAGTGCTGTTCTATCGAGTTGTGTGTAAGTGAATTAAATATATAAATTCATTATTTAAATGTTTTAAATTCACACAATAGTTGGGTTAATAGCTCAATTGCGTATATATTACTAGAGCTCCAATTCAATAATTTAATAAATGTTCTAAATTTGTTTAAAATCCATTTTTATTAATCAAGTTTAAAAATAATGCTTTTTCTTGATAATAAATTCTAATGTTTTCAAGATTTATTCAGTTAATATGTGTCTCCCATCAGACTACCACTGCTCTTACAATATATATATATATATATATATATATATATATATATATATATATATATATATACTAGCAGAGAGACCTGGCTTGCCAGTGATTGAATGAGAATTAACGAGTGTTTCACTCTATTTTATTGTCATCAAACTCATTGAAAGCGCCCATTTTTTTTTAATCATATCGACTAATTGCCTGCTCCAGTTGGGCACCCATCATGATGCATCAGGAGGAAGTTTCACATACTTCCCTGCAGTGATTTAGTACACAGTACATTGTGATCTACATTTCACTGTGGAGAACCTACTGTTGATTTTAGATAATTACTCTTATATAATGGTTTGAATGCAAGTTTTAAATGCAAAAGTCAAGTATCATGGTTCAATTGTGCTGTACAGAGAAACCTTCATTTCAAACGTGTTCCTGTTATATAAAAAAAAACGACTGTTGATTTTATATCCCAGAATTAAAGTTTAAAATGCAAAAGTCAAGCACCATTGTTCAGTTATGCTGTAAACAGAATGCGTCCCTGTTATATCAAAGAATAAACTCTTGATTTTTTTATGCCAAGTCTTTCTGTTTGTGTGGTAATAAACCTTCTTAAATGCACTTGCGACGTTAAGATGTATAATGTATTAACTTTGATTAAAATCGCCTGTTCCTCGTTTCACCGGATGTTTTTTATTTTCGATTATCTATCTATCTCTCTCTCTCTCTCTCTCTCTCTCTCTCTCTATATATATATATATATATATATATATATATATATATATATATATATATATACATACATACATCACACACACACACATATATATATATATATATATATATATATGTATATACATCACATATATATATCACATATATATATGTATATACATCACATATATATATATATCACATATATATATGTATATACATCACATATATATATGTATATACATCACATATATATATATATACATCAAACATATATATATATATATACATCAAACATATATATATATATATATATATACATCAAACATATATATATATATATATATACATCAAACATATATATATATATATGTATATACATCACATATATATATCACATATATATATATACATCAAACATATATATATATATATACATCAAACATATATATATATATATATATACATCAAACATATATATATATATATACATCAAACATATATATATATATATATATATATATATATACATCATATATATATGTATATACATCACATATAACTATATACATCATATATATGCATATACATCAGATATATATATATATATATATATATATATATATATATATACATCATATATATATGTATATACATCACATATAACTATATACATCATATATATGCATATACATCAGATATATATGTATATACATCACATATATGTACATCAGATATATATATATATACATCACATATATGTACATCATATGTATGTATATACATCACATATATATATACATCATATATATGTATATACATCATATATATATATGTATATACATCACATATATAAATATATATACATCACACACACACACATATATATATAAATATATATATATATATATATATAAATATATATACATCATATATATATATAAATATATATACATCATATATATATATAAATATATATACATCATATATATATATAAATATATATACATCATATATATATAAATATATATACATCATATATATATACATCATATATATATAAATATATATACATCATATATATATATAAATATATATACATCATATATATATAAATATATATACATCATATATATATATGAATATATATATATCATATATATATATATATATATATATATAAATAAATATACATCATATTTATATATATATATAAATATATATACATCATATATATATATATAAATATATATACATCATATATATATAAATAAATATACATCATATTTATATATATATATAAATATATATACATCATATATATATATATATATATAAATATATATACATCATATATATATATATAAATATATATACATCATATATATATATATAAATATATATACATCATATATATATATATATATAAATATATATACATCATATATATATATCTATATATACATCACAGACACACACATACATAACATACATATAGATTAATTTATTTTTATTTCGGACTATAATTCTCATCTTTATTAGTTGTTGTTTTTGATCTTTTATTGGTTTTTGTTTATTCACAACGTTTCGGCCAACTCTGGCCTTCGTTAGTTGGTAACCGCAACGGATAGGAACTTCGAATCTCCTAACTGCATTCTCAGCCATCACTGCCATCCGTAGTTGTTGTCGTCTCACGACATTTTGGCCAATTAACCTCTGGAACGCTTTGGGTGGGATTGAAACCGCTATCTTCAGACAATGTTCATCTGGAACTGTAGAGATTCAACGTCTCTATCAACTGCGCCACGGGCCCTGAAGGGCGATCAAGGTTGGATTCTTTTGATCTTATAAATCCACGTTTATTTATCTGATCTTCTATAGTCGGGTCCGTACCGATTGGTACATATATATATATATATATATATATATATATATATATATATATATATATATATATATATATATATATATATATATTATTCCTCAATTGGAATTCATTTTTGAGATGAGAATTATATACATCACATATATATATATATGCATCAAATATATATATACATCACACACACACACATATATATATATATACATCAAATATATATATATACATCACACACATACACACATATATATATACATCACACACACATATATATATATACACATCACACACACACATATATATATACATATACATCACACAAATGTATATATATACATCACACAAATGTATATATATACATCACACATATGTATATATATACATCACACATATATATATATATACATCACACATATATATCACATATATATATATATATACATCACATATATATATATATACATCATATATATATATGCATAACATATATATAAATCACACATATATATATATACATCACATATATATATATACATCACACATATATATATATACATATATATATATATATATATATACATCACACACACACGTATATATATATATATATATATATATATATATATCACATATATATATATATATACATACGTTTTTATTTTTTATTATCGTATCTTTCTGTTAAGTTACATTATTGTTTCAGTTACCTGGCCGTTTTTTTGGCCGTCTGTAGCTTCATCAGACTTTTACAGAAATGTTCGTTATGATGGGATGAAAGAGTGAATGATGTTTGGGGAGGGGTGCGAGAAGAGCGGAAGAAAGAGGAAAGGTGCAAGGGGGAAAAGTGGGAGGGGGTGTTTGGTATGTTGGTAATGTTTTAGTTTTGGAGTTTAAGGAACTTGTGGGGGAGGGTCTGGGAAGTTCATTTCTGGTGTGGCTGAGGGCATAGGGATACATGGAGGGGGAAGGGGAATATGTGGGGGTAGGAGGAGGGGGGTTACTTTAAAATTTGAGTCTTAATGTTAAAGTTTTTGGCGTCTCGTTGGTGAAATGATTTCTTGATAAGTATGTCTTGACCTGTTTGGTGTTCCCTTAAGTTTGGAGGCGGGGTGGGGGGAGGAGGGTGATCATTGGGTTTATTTAGTTGGTTTTTATTTGTTGTTAATTGTTTGGAGAGGTTTAGCTAGCGGCCGTGCGTGCGAGCACACACATGCGCACGTACACACATATATACTTAAAGAAACGTTCACATGTACACATACATCTCCGCCCTGGCGTGCAAATATTAACGTGAGAGCATGCAGCTGTGTATATATGTCGATGTATGTGTTAACAAGTATTGGTACCTGTATGTGCGCATGCGCTTGCATGTATGCATGGGGGTGCAGGTATGTCTGAATCAATATGCACATATAGGCCCGTGTATACGCCTCCTTGAGGATATAGGTGTCGATGTGTGTATGTATCTGTGTATGAGCGCATCCATGCTTGCGCCCACATACCAAATTCAGCACCTTAAAGAAAATTTGACGTTAGCGGAAGCGGCACGGGTGTCTATGCATACATGCGCACATATGTGCATATATTTGTACGCCAGGACGGAGATGTATGTGTACATGTGAACGTTTCCTTAAGTATATATGTGTGTACAAACAAAACAACAAAAGAACGTATAAATTAAATCAATAACTTTATTCTGTTTGTTGCTGAGATATGTTTTAATTTACTGCAATAGTCACAATTTCCAGTCAGCATGGTTTTCAAGGGATTTTAAGAGATTTGAAACACCTATTTGACAAAAAGGACTTTCCTCCAAATATATTATGGATCACTGTCACACACAGTCTACAAGTTTAATTTTTCAAGTAAAATTTATTCTTAATAAAAAGTATAATATATACACTGCATTTTACCTTTTTAAAAATATGTAAGGGACGGGTGAATAAAAATCAATGAAACTTTGCTTACAATACTATTCAGCTACTCCAGTCAGAAAATAAAATTATTTAAAGCAGCATTAGCGAAACTAAGTCAGAAGATAGGAATATCTGTTGATTTCAGTGTGTCAAGTTATTAACGAGATTGAGAAAAAAACGCAATATACTCATAACTTGTTTATTGGAATAATTTTCAAACGTTAAATGAACTAGAAAAAATGCTTAGAACACAATAACTACATAGCAGTTTCATAATTAGTAGGAGATATGCGATCCTTTTTTATGAATGACTTGTAAAAGACGTTGGTTCACAGAATTAGTCAAATTTGTGATTTCGTCAACAGTTATTCCTCGCCATACCTCTTGGAGAGCATCCCACAACTCATCTTTGCTCTTAAATCTGTGTTCACTTGCATAGAAGTGTCGCCTTATGATGTTTTAAAGGTTCTCAATTGTGTTCAAATCTGGTGAATTTGCCGGCCACTCCATCTTCCGTAGCCCAGAGAACCCCAGTTGTTGCAAATACTCTTTGCTTTTGTTTGCTGCATGCGAAGGAGCATTATGCTGCATAAAAATAATGGTTCTTCTGAACGTCAACCTTTGCTTCTTTAACCATAGTTCAAAGTGCTCCTTCAGAAAAGCTATGTAAGCATTTGACGTCATTTTTACGCATTCCGGGACTCTCCATGGGCCAACTAAAGTACCTCCGATAATCCCAGCCCAAATAATAATCCCACCACCACCTTGTTGGCGCCATAAACACTGATGACGATGTCGTCCATCTAGGACCCATCCCTTGCTCCAGCCATCTTAGCCATCAAGTGTGACACGCACTTCATCGGTGAACAAAACTTTGGAAAAATCCGTTTTCATGTTGTCCTCTGCCCATTTCAATCGATTTTGTTTGTGATATTGCTTTAATGGAGGTTTTGTCACAGGTTTAACAGACTTTGCCACTTCTTTCAGAAGGCGACATCGCATACTTTTTGAGACATTCTTCAATCCAGCTTGGTCAAAGACTTCTCAACTAGTCTGCCCACGGTTCTTAAAAACTTCATGTTTAATTTGGAGTAGAGAACGTCCTGAAACAACTTTAGATTTACCTTTATCAGCTCTCTTATCTTTGTAGGGTCCTTGACAAAGTTCTTCACAGTTTGATGGTACCTTCTTATCATTTTCGATAGTTCGAGGGTCGTTTTACCTTTTGCTAGCTGTTCTGTAATAGTACTCGTTTCAGAACTACTCAAACCACCTTTACGATCCATTTTATTGACGAAACAAACTGCCTTGTTAATAATTTGACACACCTCAAATACCGTGGATTCAGCAATTACGATGGCAAGTTGTTTACATTGTGCGGAATAGTACGAAAATTTCACAGTACATGCAGTTCCGCATTGCCAACATTTCCGAAGATTTTGATACGAAACTACCGGTAAATTTCTGAAACTGGTAAAAAAAATGTTATCTCGTTAATAATTTGACACGCAGTGTATATACATATACATACAATATCACTTGTTTTTGTCTTCCTTTTAGCACCTAAAAATTTCCATTTCTTGCATTTGATTGCTTTCTAATGCTTCCTTAAATGCATAACTAAGACGAGTCTTCAAGCAAACTATATTTCATATATATATATATATATATATATATATGTATATATATATATATATATATGTATATATATATATATATATGTATATATATATATATATGTATATATATATATATATATATATGTATATATATATATATATATATATGTATATATGTATATATATATATGTATATATGTATATATATATATGTATATATATATATATATATATGTATATGTATATATATATATGTATATATATATATATATATATGTATATATATATATATATATATGTATATATATATATATATATGTATATATATATATATATATGTATATATATATATATGTATATATATATATATGTATATATATATATATATGTATATATATATATATATATGTATATATATATATATATATATATGTATATATATATATATATATATGTATATATATATATATATATATGTATATATATATATATATATATATGTATATATATATACATATATATATATATATATATATATATATGATTATTTTATTTCACGTGTCCACATAAAATGTTAAAGAAAGTATAATAGTTTATTTATTGATTTCCAGTATTTACTTCAACAGTACCCTATATGTGAGTAGAGCTAAGTAGTAAGTTATGAAAATATATGACATTTACGCTACACAGAACCATCGGCGTTCTATCCCTGTACGTTATTTTTACCTTACAAGTGTCTACAGGGATGAAATGTTGGAAGATTCTGTGAAGCTTTATTATCATATATATTTTCATAACTCATATGTATATAGCTATTCAATGTTGCTCAGAAAAATTTAAAACTAGAAAAATTAAAAAGTATGTGACACATTTCTCTCTTTTTCTCTGTCTCTCTACCTCTCTATCTCTTTCTCCCTTCACCCCCCCCTGTTACATCTATACATGCTAAAAAATATATATATATTACATTTTCAAATATCAAGGTAAAAGTATCATTTCACTGCAAAGGTTGATAGTAAAAAACATCTCTCTAAATGTCAAGCTCCTCTATCAACTAATTTTGTTCCTAGTAAACCTCGAAAAAATGAGCAGTCTAAAAATGTTTTTATATCCTCTCTGATGCAATGCTGAAAAAGAATATATCAGCTTTATGGTTGTGTCTTGTATAGTTTCTTACTTTTAGTTGGATACAGACAGAGACAAGCGTCCTTTATATAACAGATTGCTAAAACTACCCGGTGTTGCTTTGGCTGTAAACAACAAAATAGAAGATTTTATAAGTGCGTGCAATATCTTTTTTTTTTTTCAAAACCTTCTCTCTCTACATCTCTATATCTTTCTTCCTCTATCCTGTTCTCTTCTTTATCTCGTCTTTCTTATCCCCCCTTCTTTTCTCCGTCTCTCTTGTCCACTCTCCTTTCTTGTTTTAATGTATTAGAAAAATAATAAAAACATAATAAAAATATGGAACAAAAAAACTCAAGTTTCTTGTCTCGTCCTATTCTTCTCAGCATTATAACGAAGCATATTTATTATAATGTATTCCTGGGCAACGCTGAACTTCTTTTCATACCACCTTTCCTTCTCAACGCTATAATGAATGTTTTAATTCTGTATTATTTCTTACATCTGCTCTATGATATTGAGCACTTTCAGATTCAGCATATATCACTTACCAAGTACAATGTTGTATTGCACTACACACAAATGTATTATATCTAGGTATTTCAGATTACAACGTATACTAGTTACCAAGTGCAGTACTGTATTATGATTATTACACTTGGGAAAAACAGTTCCCCTCCCCTATCACAATAATCTAAAGAAATATTATATTGATGACAACAATAGTCCAATCCATTCTTGAGGAAAGCTAATTCCTTGGCAATTTCTTTCCTAATTACAATGTAACACTAAAGTATTGCTTCAAATATCAACCATGCTGATTAATTCCTGCGCAAGTTGACCTCTAAAATAATGAATATCAAGAAAAATATGACTTTTGTTTTTCTTTTTTTTTTTTACACAGTGATCACCACTTATCAAGGCCCGGAAGCCACTCAGGGATAAGGGTTATTGCAAGTACATTACGTTAGTGTGGAGATTTGATGAAGTGTTTAATTAAGGGGGCGGTTCATTAGGAATTTGTTAACGTTGGACTTGAACACATCCAAGCTGTAGTTCGGTGGGAAGCAGGCAGACGGAACAGAGTTCCACAGGCGTGCAGTTCTAAGAAAGAAACTTTGTTCATGGAATCCGCGTTTTGATTTAGGCACAGATATAGTGTGGGGGAAATTTTTCACAGTGGATTCAGCTAGACGGGTGTTTTTCGTGAAAGATTGGCAAGGGGGGACCAGAGATTGGAGTTCAGAGGAGCACCTGCCATGGAAATAACGATAAAACAAGGATAGGCTCGCAACGTCTCTTCTGTGGGAGAGAGGTTTCAAGGTAGAGAAAAGGGCATCCCCCACTAAGCCACGAAGTCTATTTTGTACTCTGTCAAGGCAGGATAGGCTGTATTTAGCAGCTCCTGCCCAGATATGGCAACAGTATTCCATCCTTGGATGTACTTGGCTTTTATATAGATAGAGAATTGCATCAGTAGTGAGATATCTTCTGGAGCGGTAGAAGGATCCCACCATCTTTCCAGTGACCTTGGCAACAGACTTGATGTATGTGTTCCATTTCAGATCAGGAGTAAAGGTCAAACCCAGAACCTTGTCAAAACATGGGGCCTCACCCAGACGAGAGCCATCCATCACAATTGATGCCAGATGGGGATCAGAGCGTTGATGATGTAAGGATAGGAGTTTGGTTTTGGATGCATTAAAGGTAACCAGCCACATCTTCCCCCACTGAACCACGCGCTCGAGATCAGAGGAGAGAGAATCAGAGAGAACTTTGTCATTTACAGCCTTTGATGTGTTGCCGTTGTCCATTTTATTTGAGGGAACGATGAAAAAGAGTATATCAACTTCGTCTATGCGTCTTGTGTAGTTTTTTTTTTTGTTTTTAGCTAGATAGGCAAACAGACCCTGAGACGGACAGACAGATTTCCTTTATAACAGAGATAAATATTAGAAATGTTATTAAAATCAAATGATTGTTTCTTTTTACTTGCCTCCCTACGTGGTTAGAGTTAGATACAAGTCTGTTTTTAATGTACGAAAAACCTAGCTTTTTCATACAATAAGTAGTCTGGATCATGACAAAAATAAAATTAGCCTCAGTCTAGAAAGATTTCTATTCACTGATAGAGGAAAAAAAACCCAAATAACTTTCATGTTCATTGCTTGTCCCTATTATGAACTTCCAACAGGCACATACTATTTCTGTATCGTTTTTTTTTTTCATGTGAATTTAATAAATTGACTTCATAATTTTATATCAAAACAATGGAACACAATTCCTTTACATTTCTGAATTTTTGAGATGAGGATTGACTATTCGCATTATTTTGAATCTTCGAACTACTATTTTCACAACGTTTCGGTCAATGTAACCTCCAATCTTCTTCAGGTATATCTTGTCGAACTCTGGAATTTGGACAAAATTACGAATGGAACTCTTTATTTATTTCATGGAGTAGCATGCTCTTGTTTCATCAGCCATGACGGGAAAGAGGTTGACAGAATGAGAGCATGCTACCTTTGTGAATTATATAAAGGATTCCGTTCAAATTCCTGAGTTCGACAAGATACAAGGTCGGAGGTTACATTGACGAAAACGTTGTGAAAATGACACTCAAGATGAGAACAATAGTGTGAAGATTCCAAATAATGCAAAATTCCATTTCTATATAGATATTTACATCCCTCCCACTTTGTGGGAAGATATGACACATGGTCAAAAGGTAGTGATTAAAAAGTCAGCACACAAGAAGATGAAGCCCGGGAGAGTGGACCTTCTAGTTTCTATACAGAACCATACCTCAGCCGGACAGCTGCAAGAGCATCACCTTATCAAAAATGACCCAGCCTCTGTTATACAAGCTGTATCAGATATATTATTTGTTCTTATGCTGTCTTTTATTATAGAAATGTTTTATGTTTATGTTAACTGAATCCTTTTTTTTTTTGTTTATTTTTTAGGTAAGTGTTTAATCTGCTTTCATCGTTCAAGTCGTACGGTAAGACTATTTCTCAATAATGCATGTGTTTACATTTCAAATTTTACAGTTTATTCACGTCGTAAATACATAGAAAACTCCGCTAAGTTTTAGTTGGAAAGCCTGTATTTAATCTACAAATTTCTTGGATGTTACTTGTAAGGCATTCTTTAAATATTCCACCCATGATTCTACTAAACGTTTGTTTCGTCTGTGGCTTTTTTCCCTATCTATCTATATATCTATAAAAGTGAAATTGTCTGTGTGTGTGTGTCTGTGTGCGTACATTTCTTTACCAAACTACTCTGTCAATTTTCAGTCTACTTACTCCTTCTCAAAGCTTTCTGATATATATATATATATATATATATATATATATATATATATATATATATATTCCAAGGAATGTCTGCTTGATGCTCTCTCTCTGTCTTCCCATCTACCTTCCTTGTTACAATAATTTTGTATGGTATCAACCGAGGTTGATGCTTCCACATGCATGTGTGTATTGGGGGGGGGGACAGCTTATGGAATTGCTGGCAGTTTCTGTTCACTTGGGCTTGTGTAATATTATTTCTATATTTTATTTTCTATTTATATTTCGACTTGTGATTGGTTAATGTTATCTAGTTATGTAGGTTGATTTCTGCATTCAAAGACTTTGTTTATGATTTCAGCTTTTTTTTTATCATTGTTGTGCATTGTATGGTCTCAATTTTTCTTCCAATTTATCCTAGTTTTATTATTATTATTATTATTATTATTATTATTATTATTATTATTATCTTTCTTTTGTATTTTAGTTGTGCACATCAATTAATTGACATATTATACACAAAAAAAACTCGATTGAAATCACCATTATTTCCAACAGAAGTTGAATCAGCCGCAGCAACTTCCCATTTATCCATTTAGCTGGTGGAATGACTTTCAAAGAAATTAAAGCATTTTTGCGTGCGTTTATGGCATTCATTATACTTGAAATCATCTTGAAATGAAATGGAATAGAATAATTCCATAATTTTTAGACTTTATGGATGAAGCACTTACCATTTAACATTTCCAATTTAATTTAGCTTTGCTTGGTTTTAATAATTTTAACCAGGGTTCCAAATATAATTTTTAATATATTATTATTATTTTTATTACTTGTATCTAACACATATCGCTAAAATGTCACAAAAATCGAAGTTATCTGAATTTTCATAAAGGTCATCCATCCAACCTCGCTTTTGCTGCATTGCATATAACTAAATTAAACTAAATATGGTCGACATTTGGATCACTTACACCTAGTTTCTGTGTTAGAAAATCGGTAATAATCTTTTAATTAGTTTTGGAGTGTATCCTGTATGTACAAATATAAAATATATAAGACTTTATATAGTTAGAGATATAGTAAAAAAGATATTCATAGACCAATCAATGCTGTCAGTTCTGCTTAATGAAATGAATTAAACCTGTAGATAACAATGTAAGTTGTTTTAATTTATCCCCTTATAGTTTTGTCTGAACAAAATATGACCACCTTTAGTTTATCTTTCTTTGGTTATCTCTTACAACATTGGTAGCTATGATTATCAAAACAGTATGAAAACTTTGCCAGACTTTGATGAAGTTGGAAAAAAATTATCTTGGACTGTGTGCTCTACTGAGTTTTCTTAAAAGGAAACTAGACTTTTGCTCTATATTTGAATTTAGTTGAAGTCAGCAACATCGGAATTGCCTGTACAGAAATGAGCTCGGATAGCAGATTCAAATTTCTTCTTAATAAAGTAGATCAGGTATTCCTACGGGATAATAACCATTGGTGTTTCAATGCATATATTTGTCGTTTTAAAATTTTATACATGACCGGATGGAAGCGTAGACAAATACTTAAGTGCCTTTGACAGCAAGTTGCATGAACTTGGAGAAATGGAAATTGAGTTTCCAGAGACGACACGTGCATGCAGATTGTTGAAAAGTTATAACTTAAGTGGAACATACTCAGTTGGTTCTATTAACCACACCGGAAATGACATCAAGTAAAATGTGACACATTTTAAAAGAAACTTCATAGTGACTGATGGAGTATTGTAAATTTATAACAATGAAAGTGCGTAGACGCCTATCATATATGAGAAAACAGTTGAAGATGAAATAGGTTACAGCAAGAGAAAGTATGGCTGTTATTAAATACATAAGTACCTGAATCGTTATGGAAATATATGTGCAAGTGACAATCCTGTACATACTGTTTGTAACCTATATAATTTGCTATGCCATTTCCTATTTATACATACACGCATATCTAAAAAACAATGAAATTTTCCGATGAGCTAAAATGGTAACTAGTGATATAGGCTTAAAAGTTTAATTAGTTATTATCGATCTATCCATTTGTCTATGTATCCATCTATCCAGTGATATCGTTAAAATAGTTTAGATCGACAGATCATGACTAATTTAACTTTTAACTCTGTTATTATCTAACATTGTCATTAAGCTAAACAATTCCGATTATACTCATTTCAAACTGAATTGTTCCAAAATCAAATCATGTCTCATTAACTAAAACAGTACAATTTTAAATAGATTTCAACGAGTGGCATTCATTTTATTGATTTGAAGACATATTAAGCTGACCATTATTTTTATGGTAAGAAGGCAGACAATTGTAACATTTTCAATAACAAATAAAAGGCTTTATACATGCATGGGAGTGTCTATATGTGCTGGTATTTAACGTGTTTTCTGCTTCTTTTCACTGTCACAGTTTGTCTAATAGTTGCAATAAAAATAAGCTTCTTTTCTTATCGACGTTTGCTGAGTTTTCTTCAAGGTTTTATTCGGAGAAAATGAACTCTATAGAGAGAAAGAGAGAGACTAATGTTAGCTAATCGTTTACTTAACTTTTTAACTTACAGAAATGAGTGACACATATGGACAGCAATATTCTGCTTAGATTATTTCTGCATTTTCGAGTTCCACGGAGAGACTGATCTGAAAAAAATGTGTTTATCCCAGTTTGAAAAACGTGATATTTGTTCGACTATTTTGTCTACCATTTTATCTGTTTACCCCTGCCTTAATTTTACGTGACCCATCTTTTATTTAACCCTGGAAATTATTCTGTTTTACAGATTTGGGTTATCATGCACTTAGTGCGACCCTTACCAAAATTCACAGTACATAACTTACTCGCCATTGACATATGATCACTCATATGTAACAGAATATTGGTTTCTTTATTGTTACAATTTTAAATAAATAAATAAATAGGCACATTCATTTTATTTATTTAAAGAATATTTTTCTAACAATATTTACATAAGAGGTAAATTTTTTCTTAAGGGTATTAACTTTGCCAGATATATATTATTTCAAAGAAAATATTATTATTTAAAGTAAATTATACAGATAGATGTAGGAAGCATTGTAGAATTTGCAATTTGTCCAACTAGTTTATGTAATAATATGCTAAGACAATTATATTTCGCGTTATCACACTTCATCCACTTTTTAAAAGATGGTATCGCCCAATGAAGATGAAATGTAAAAATGTGATTTTTAAAAATTTAATCTGATGTCAGTGTCATGTCGGATTAAAATGCACTTTTTTCCTTCAGGATTAAAGTGCAACATCCCAAAATAGTACAGTATTCATTTGTACTGGGCGCCCACAGAATGGAAATATATCACAAACTTCTACAAGGATTTGAGAGATAGACCACCATAGCAAGATATGAGGTGCCTTCGATAAGTTTCCAGACTTTTTCATATGGACACTTTTATTGATAGTACACACATGAAACGTCCACTTTGAAGTAATCTCCTCCAGCTGCAATGCACTTGCTATACGATTCTAACAACTTCTGGAAGGCCCCATGCAAGTCCTTTTGGGTGAGCATATCAATGACCCTCATCACAGCCTCTTTCATCTTATTTGTCTCATAGCGACAGCCTCTAAGCTTTTCTTTGAGCTTAGGGAATAACCAAAAGTCACAGGGAGCAAGGTCTGGACTATGGGGAGGGTGAGGAACTGTCTTGATGCCAATCTTGGTCAAATAGTCTGTGACAAAGATGAAGTCTGGGAACTGGTGCATTTGCGCAAATATTCTGCATTTTCAGTTCCCACACTGACATCAAACTGTGCACTTATTATCTCTATAGACATTTTAGATAGATATTTTATTTGGCCAATCAACTCTAGTGTTCTGACGTCCTTACTTCTCCCACATCGCTCATCATCCCTCACAGACTCCCTACCTTCCTTGAATCTCATATGCCACTGAAAAACTGATGTTCAATTCATGCAAGATGATCTAAAAGTAGTCTTAATCATTCCATACATTTCTGTGGCATTTTTTCCAAATTTAAAACAGAATTTTATTGCATATCGTTCTTCTAAAGTGTCCTTACGTCCAGATTGCATTTTTTTAATTCACCAGCTGTGACAAGCAGGCTTTAGTGGGATGTATTCCAATTCCTGCTGTAGCTGTTCATTTGAACCTTAAATTATAAAATTTGGTCAGTCATCTCATAAGATGTACAGAAATACCACATTGAATTTTCAAGCGTCTACAACAATTTTAAATGCTTGTACAAAAAAAAGTCTGGAAACTTACTGAAGGCACCACATACATTCTGAAACTACATTAACCATTAACTAGAGTATTTAGATGAATATGCTTCAGCTTAGGCAATAATAGTGTGGAACCTGTGTACACACCAGACGCCCATAGAGTGAAAATCTCTCACAAACCCCTACAGGGATACAACTGGAATTTCTATGTATCCCATTAGTATTATTAAATGCTTCATTTCCGTCTATTGGAAACATTGGGTGCACAGTTGTCATATTGTTCATAACACTAGTTATTATAATGGTAGAGATAGCACTATTGTCTTTTGGGAAATACTGTAACAGTGGTTGGCAGGCATTCATAGTGATACGCTATCTCAAGCCGGTATTAATCATGAGAATGTTCAATTGATTAATTGTTCCGGTGAAAGGAAGCTACAAACTTTGGCAAACGAATCTGCTGGTTGGACTGTCTTAGACACAGGCTGCTCCGTAACGGTGTGTGTGTGGGGGGGGGGGGAAGGTTGCATTACTTGAAAGTGACTGAACGGTCATTGATGGGAATGCAGCATTGTCCTTAACATTTAGCTTTGGTGATGGTTTCCACTATGAAATCATTAAAAAGAGTTAACTTTCAATGGTATAATCTTGTAAACACACAAGCTAAAATTATCCCTGATGTTGAAGATTGAAAGAGCCCTGTCTAATTGAATTAAAAGGTTTAAGAAAAATGGAAATGAAATGAACTTTGAGGATGACATCATGTACATTCATTTCTTTGTGACCAAACTCGTTTGACCTTTATTTATTCCCTCGATTTATTCCAACACAAAATATTAAAAATAAGAATTTCTTTATAAAACTAAGATCTTTAGATTCGGATTAGCCCAAACACACGACTCCTAAATGTTAAATCGTCCAACTTTTACCTAAGAAATCTTTATTTACTTGTAATCTTTGTTCATATTAAATCATGTATGTGTATATATTTATATATTTGCATGTACAGAATTGACTGTTAAACTAATTAACTCGGAACACAACCATTAGTTGTTAAGGTGTGTAATGTAGGTTATATCTATTTGTTTACATTTAGCTACTAAGACAATATTGGAAGTCATCGAAAAAAATCAGATAACTGACATGTTCCCCTTGACCGTTGTACACTCATTAACCCTTATCCTCGAGTGGCCCTCGGGCCTTGATAAGCGGGGACTCCTTTGTAAAAAAAAAATTTAAAAAAACGATTTTTGTGAAATTAAGCATTAATAAATAGTTCACAAATTTCAGTTTCTTTAGAGTTTTTAAAATTATTTGGGAGGATAATATGAATACAGCGTTCCATTTGAAAGTTTATACTAATCAAAGAGTTTCTGAATTTCAATGTCTTCTTTATATCCTTTAAATATTGGGTGTTTTCTAGAATCAAAATCATGTCAATTAAAATAAGGATTCTAGACATAAGATTTAGTATCCTTATATGTTGATTTCAGTCTTCATAAAGGAAAATAAAATCGGTTCAAAACTGTTCTATCCAGAAAATTAACCTGACCCATCCTGGGACGGGTATTTTTCTAGTTTGTACGTAAATGTAAACTATTCATAGAAATACATAAAATTGATGTAGAACTGTTCAGTGCAGGAAAATAATTTTATCTGTCTTGTGACAGGTATTTTCCGAGTATATGCTATGTATTTTCATAGCGTTTTGAAACGAGTCATGTTTTTCCAAGCTCTTTATATTCTATTTTTTGTTTGTCTTGTATTTTTTTTTTCAATTAACAAAATTTATAGAATTTTTAGAAGTCAACCATTATTTAATAATGACACAATGATTTTGATTTCTCTTTTGTTTGGAAAATTTTTCATGTATCAGTTTGTATTATTTGGATTCTTCGCACTTCAATTCTCATTTTCAGTTGATGTAATTCCGACATTCTTCAGGTGTATCTCGAGAATCTTCCTGTCGAACTCTGAAATCTGCATAGAATTTTAAATTAAACCCTTTAATTAATCCAAGCTCTCATTCTATCAGCCATGAAAGGCTAGAAGTCCTTAGTAATTCGCAATTGAGTGTCAACCGCAGTGAGGGTTGAACCTTTAACCTTCAGTAATGTAACGTTTACAAATTATTTCTTAGCAAGTACTCTATCCACTCTGCAACATGTTCTTGTAATGGTATAGTATCAGTTTTGGAGGTTTTTTTCTTTTAGTTGGTATCGGCCAATTTTCACTGATTCCCAAAACAATGAATTTCTCTTTAGCCTTGATCTTAGATCCAATAGGTACTGTCTTTAATTTTAATGCGCAATGTATCCATCAAGTATGATCAAAACTAATTGGTATAACTAGAAATGCTAATAATGACAATATTAATTTAAGAAATCCCATTGTCAAATATCTAAATCATGTGAGACCTGTTGAACGTTCAGGAACCATTTCTCTTTGGTCTGTTACCAGTAGTTCAAGTTTATTAATGTTTAATGATATGGCCTTTATGGGTGTAAAAGTTTGAATTAAGTGTTATATCTTAATATTAACTGACTTAGCGATATAATGCTGTAGAGCAACAATAATTTATAACAGGGTGCTTTGAAATGGAACACGTACATCAAGTCTGTTGCCAAGGTCGCTGGAAAAATGGTGGGATCCTTCTACCGCTCCAGAAGATATCTCACTACTGATGCAATTCTCTATCTATATAAAAACCAAGTACGTCCAAGGATGGAATACTGTTGCCATATCTGGGCAGGAGCTGCTAAAAACAGCCTATCCTGCCTTGACAGAGTACAAAATAGACTTCGTGGCTTAGTGGGGGATGCCCTTTTCTCTACCCTGAAACCTCTCTCCCACAGAAGAGACGTTGCGAGCCTATCCTTGTTTTATCGTTATTTCCATGGTAGGTGCTCGTCTGAACTCCAATCTCTGGTCCCCCCTCGCCAATCTTTCCGTCTAGCTGAATCCACTGTGAAAAATTTCCCCCACTCTATATCTGCGCCTAAATCAAAATGCGGATTCCATGAACAAAGCTTCTTTCTTAGAACTGCACGCCTGTGGAACTCTGTTCCGTCTGCCTGCTTCCCACCGGGCTACAACTTGGATGTGTTCAAGTCCAACGTTAAAAAATTCCTAATGAACCGCCCCCTTAAGTAAATACTTCATCAAATCTCCACACTAATGTAATATACTTGCAATAACCCTTATCCCTGAGTGGCTTCCGGGCCTTGATAAGTGGTGATCACTGTGTAAAAAAAAAAAAAAAATGGTTATAAAGAATATATTTTTTCCTACAAAATTTTAGACTATTAATGGCTGTGACTTTAATGAAGTTTGAGAGCTTAAAGATTTATAAGGATGACATCTGTGAAGAGCCCAGGAAGTATGAGCAGTAAAATACTATAAGAGGTGACAGTGTTTAAACATAGTAATAGCAGATCGCTGGCAAGATTTGGACTATATATATATATATATATATATATATATATATATATATATATATATATATATATATATATATATATATATATATATATATATAATAATAAATTAATCTATATATATATATAAAAGCGAAAATGTATTATGTATGTATCTGTGTATGTCTGTGTGTCTGCTAAAAACTTCCGGCAGACACAACAAAAATTCACAAACTCGGTATCATATCAAAGCTCCATCCTTCGCTCGAAAAATATCGAAAAATTGGCCAAAAACGTTCATTTTTTTAACCCCACAATCGACAATTTTCGACAGGGGGGAGGTCAACAAAAACGGCCTTCTCATGACGACGGCCGGTTCTACGCATGCGCCAGATGACGTCATGACCTGATTTACTTTAAATAGTTGAAAAGCTGAACAAATTTCATGTACGTCGCGTTAGGTCAGTTAATTAGCGCATTGGTTCATTATCTAAACGTTTTGGGTTTGAATCGTGGTGTGAGATGTCTTTTTTTTTTTTTTTGATTTTTTAAATTTAAATATTGAACCAGTGTTATTTGAGCCATTTTTCATGTAACATTCGTTTTTCTGTTTTTTTTTTTTTTACTTCGCTTATCCACCCCCGACCACACACCCAAAAACACCCGGGTACCCACCGATTTTCTAAATTTTAATATCGAAACAGGCTTATTTAAGCCCTTTTTCATGTGTTCGTTTTTCTGTTTTCATCTTTTGTTTGCTTTACGTTAGTTTTTTTGTGTTTTTTTTTATGTTTTGATTACCCCCCCCACTTAAGTTTTAAAGTTGTTTTCTATTTTTACTTCGCTTATAACAAACAAACCTGGTCATTGACATCGTCGTCGTAACGCTCGATGACTTCCGGATGCGCACCTGTCAATTTGGTTCTTACTTAAATAAATTCAAACATCTTTCAGTAACTCATTCTGGCTGGCCGATTTTATTTTCAAACTTCGCCTCAGGGCTTCGGGTTCGATATCCCCCCCCCCGGTTTCTTTTTTATTTAACACCACACACACCTACAAACACCCGGGCAAAGCCGGGTACCCCCGCTAGTAATATATAAAATAAATATCTGTGTGTGTTTCATAACGTGGTCTTTTTTTCTAATGAAAACGTTTGAGTGACACCTTAAGGGTTAGAGATGACCCCAAAATAGAAGAACAAAATCACTTGATTTCTGCACATGTCCAAAGCAGTGCCGGATGGGTGGGATAACATGTAATTAAAAATGTAGTGGGATGGGCTATTCTTCTATCTGTTTATATATCTGCCTTTTTCTTCCATACATATATACAAGTAAACAATCACTCCGATTTTTTTTCTGTGATTGTTCACTTTGTAATAAGTAATCACAGACAAGCAAGAACCTGGGTGCATAACAGTTTATACATACACCAGTAACTGAAAATATAATAATAAAAGTGGCCTCTTGCCTGGACCCTATTTTTTTTTTTTTTTTTTTTTTCACAGTTGATTTGCTTTCCTTGCCATTGTAAATGATTCTCCAACCTTGGAACTAATCCTGATATATTAATTAATAAATCTATCAAAACAAATTTTTTAAATTCTATTGCTAATTTCAAACCCAAACTGCTCAATGAACAAAATGCCAAACTGCAGACACCTTATTTACTTCTTTTGCAGAAGGTTAGACACAAGGTGAGATGTGGTTTTGAAAAACCCGTTCACCAGGATCAGATCACTCTAACCTACAAAAGATATCTGAGCAGCTCTGTCAACATTCTCCAGGCAATTAACAATGAACTAACCCCTTCATAGAGAGCAGGTAAAACCTGGAAGGTTGAACCTCCTAGGACTGAAGAGAACCATATCTCACCACTGCATCAAAACCATTGTCGAACTGTGTCAAAATGTGCTAGACTGCAAACATGTCCTGATAAATGGAACGATATAAAGAACTGAATGATTGGAAAGAAACAACAAATGATTCCATACAAGTCAATGAATTCATCAAAATTCATCTCTTAATACTAATTGGATAACATTCATAAAAAAAAAATTCCTTAAAATCCGAGCATTCAGTTATGATTTAGAAACTATAAGTACAAACATCTGCACATGATGTGATCAAAGGAGTTCTTGATTCTGCCAGATTTGCAGCAAATCTCTAGACAAGTTGCTTTAACAGAAGTGATGATCACCAATTTGATATTATGACTCTTTCAGAGACAAAAAGTCATTCATGTAAGATGCCATTTGCTCTATGACAGAATACAAAATGCAGTCATGAACTACAAAATTTGTTCTCGATTCTGCTACTACAGCTTCATTTGTTGAAACCAGTAAAAAATGAAAAACACAGCTCGCTAATTGACCACTTCATTTTCAAACCTATATCAGTGGAAACAGCAGAGTCCTGATATTTCATGATTCATATGAGTTTTGGGATAGATGATAACCACTTGTAAGAATGAGCCATAAGAGACAAATTCAGTGAATCATATCATCGAAGGCAACATCATGCCTATTATGATATCATCCTGCAGCATTTAGCTCTTAATGTAGAAAAAAACAACACTTTATCCTTATGTTGAGGTAAGTAAATAAAGACTTATTGAAATATTTTTATAATTTTTTCATACTTTACGGTTGAACATCAATGGTGAATAAATGGATGTAAGATGCAAGCAATCTATTAAGGATATCTGCCAGTTTGACAAATATATGCGATTGTGAGACAGTTTTACTGATGCCAAGCTGAATAAAAAAAAATATAATCACTTCTGTTCATGCTGCCTTGAATTTGAAAAACAAAATAATCTATGACGGTCATTAGCACCAACTGACATAAGCCAAAATCAGAGTTTTGGTTTTGTTAAAATGGATCAAAATGTTATCTTAACTGTGTTCTTTTTTTCTTTTTTTTAAGAGAAAGGATGATTTTCTTCCGCCAAATCCAAATAATAATAAAATGTTTCTTATGTTACTCTACGATAAGGAATCTCAAATATCTCTGCTTAGATATTTTTCTGTACTAGCGAGTTCCTGTCTATGAAGACCTAAGTACCGCTCGAGAATAAAGAGTTTATCAGTGAAACAACATCATGAGGATTGATAAGGATTAAGTCTGAGAAGAATTTGTTTATATTGGACTTGCAAACGACAATGTTGTAGTCAGCTGGGAAGCAGCCTTGCAGTATTGTGTTCCACAGATGAATAGTTCTTGGAAAGAAACTTTGCTCATGGAAGTTCCGTTTAGAAAATTAATTACAGTGGTTGTAGATAGACGAGTTTCTCTTGTAGGGGAAGTATAGATTGGAGATCAGTCAGCACCTATTATGAAAGTAATGATAGTATAGACAAAGATTAGAAACTTCTCTTCTGATGGAAAGGCGCTATAAGGAAGATGAGAGGATATCCGCAACTAGATTTTGAAATCGTTTTTGTACTCTGTCAAGGTAATAAGGGGTGTTCTGAGCGGCACCTCACTAGATGCGGCAGTAGTATTTCATTTGATATTTGACTCTTATACAAGTAGAGGATGGAACGAGATACTTTCTGGTGTGATAGAATGATCCAGCTATCTTTATTGCAAATATCTGAATAATGTATTTAAATAAATGGCAAATATAAACACTGGCGAAGCATAATTTTTCCGTTATTTTCAACAAAGGATCTACACTAATACATACATATTTGTGTGATTACCAAAAGAAATTAGATCTTTATACAGATGCGTCCTATAAAGTTACAAGTGGAGGTAGTTAATATTTGTTTTAGTTGTTTCAGAAAGTTTTTGATAATTATAATGTGTCAATTAAAAAAATAGAAAAGCCTCTCTATTAATATTAGCATATTACATTTTGTATTTGAAAGACTCCTTTTTTTGTGCAGTTATATGAAGGTGTAGCAGTCACAATAACATACTATTTTCTTTTGTGGATTGATGCCTCCTTGCTGACTGATGCGGTCATGCATTGATCAATCGACTAGCAGGGTGCATTAATTCTATATGTCCCTTAAGGAACTAATTACCTGACAAGAATTTGCCAACACTAAATATGCCCCATGGTATTGTGTTCCATAAACGAATAGTTCTTGGAAAGAAACTTTGCTCATGGAAGTTCCATTTAGTTTTAGATACAGAAAGGAAGAAAGGAAAATTATTTACAGTGGTTGTAGCTAAACAAGTTTTTCTTCTGACTGTTTTACAGGAGAAAAACTAAATTAGATTTCTGGTTATGATGGATACATCACTATGGATCGATTGCAGTGCCCTTTTTTGCTGTGCTGCCAATGTTTCTATGTAAAATCGAGTGAGTTCTCTGATGATGATGAAATACCCAGTCCTTGTGGAGCAGCTAAATTGGATTGTAACCAGATCTGGCATTTGACGTATGTGAATTGAGCATGGCATGCAACAATGCTACGCTTTATGATGTACTAAGGTTAAAAAAAGGGTAATTCATCAATCGATTATCTTAAATTATATTTTTTCCTCATGAGAAGCAACTTGAAAATTTCTGCATCAGATACTTCACAGTTGTCTCATTTCCTGACATGGTTCACACACACACGTTTCATAGTTGGACAGATGTCCACTATATTTGTAATTAAGAAAGATTTGGTCAAAACTAAAATTAACTTGCTACCATGCTGGAAAAGTGCTCACACCAGAGAGCATCCTATACCTTTACAAAAGCACAATTCGCCCATGCAAAGAGTATCGTTGCCACAACTGGGCTGGTATGTCTACCATTAGTCTCTCACTCTTAGACAGGGTTCATAAATAGTTTCAAATCTAATAGGTCCTGTCCCATCGACAAAGCTCCAACCTCGGTCCCATCACTGCAATGTCTCATCCTTGTGCCTGTTTTATAAGTATTTATGCCCTCTAAACGAACATACTCTCGATTAATCTGACAAGCAGCAATATTCCACCCCTTCACTGTTGAGGTCCCTGGATGTCTGAAAGCATTCTACTCTCATAATTGCTTTCTTTGAACTGCTGGACTTTGGAATGCCCTTCCTGTTTCCTGCTTCCCTGACTGTACTCACCTGCTGATGTTTAAATGTAATATGAACAGACATCTCACTGCTCATCCCTCTCCCAGTCCCCGATTTGACATGATCCTTAACAGCAGTCCCATGTGGTCCAAGTAGCAATATGCCTTGTTTGAGGTGAAAAAGTTTAAAGAAAAAGCTTACATTAAAATTGTCTTTGGCATTGCTTTGATGTGCACAATTCATGGTATTAAACAAAAAGGCATTTTTGTTCAATTGTTTTCTCGACTGTTAAATATTGACAGCATGAAGTAGATAGCCAGCAACCAGGCAAAAATGTAGAAAACAAGAAGCAGCAAATCGATATAGTTATTTTAAATCGTATGATGATAAAACATAAAATGCATGAAGTGTTATGCATTGATTCCTCTAATCAATTGATTTATTGCATTTTTGAAACAGGAGAACTAGCACAAAAATTGCGAGTGTCAGTCGGTAGACAATAATATTTAAAGTTAGAAAACATTTACATCTCAGTATGGTAAAATGAAAAAGATCTACCAATCACTGTTGACTTTAATTAGCAGTGGTTTGTTTCCCTCTACTCATTAAAATGAATTTAACCTGTGAAGCTTAATATGAGCTTTCTCAGTTGCTCGTGGAGAAACATCTCTTGTCAATCGAAATAAAGTACTGAGCTCCAATCTCTGGCCCCCCCCCACTGCAAAACATTCATACCAAAAACTCGTCTAGTTACAACCACTGTCAATAATTTTCCTTTCTTCCTCTGTGTACTTAAAACTAAAAGGAACTTTCATGATCAAAATTTCTATCCAAGAACTACATGTTTGTGGGACACAATATCGTATGGCTGCTTCCCAACTGACTGCAACATGGTCGTTTTCAAGTCCAATTTTAACAAATTCTTGTTGATTCATCTAAAATAATCAAATTGTGCAAGTATAATTAACAAAAGTATGTTACAAAAGTATTCAACATGATTCTGGGGCCATAACTGCCATAACATTTAGTTATAAGTGTATTGTTTCTTAGTAATCTATTTATTCCTGAAGGTAAATTAAAAAATAAGACTTTTGCTAATTGTAATGGCGTAATCTCTTTATGACAATTAGCTAAAATGTTATTTTTTAATTTAATCAAAGATAATGTAATGGAAAAATAAAATCAGTTTATTATTTTTAGCCAAAACAAGAGGAATCAGACGAAATCCATAATTTTATATTCATCATCAGAAGATCTTTGCACACATTTTGGATACACAATTCTTCCATTTTTTTTCTGTTCTTTGCCAATCCTTTCACCATTAGCAAAGGAAACTCTACATCATTGAAGATATGAGCAGATCAGCACTTTGGAGGCTTACCGCAAGGTCTTTTATCAGGAATTTCTTTCTTGAATGGAATAATTACCATATTATGAAATTTCAAAAAGATTTAAATATTGGATTTTTTTTTTCTGATTATGTGAACAACTTCTTAATTTTGTTTATTAATGGATATTTTAACATTTTAGGATGTATGCTGAAGTGATAAATTTGTTTTTTCTCACGTTTGTTTTTGTAAATCTAAAAATAAATTAAGCCAAAAAATTGTTTTTAGTTCATTGTTTCCTTGTATTTGGAAGATCACAGCCTAAACATGGATGAATCGGAACAAAAAAAGAAAATTATTATTACACTAAAAAATATGCCCCCTCAAGTTGCATATTTTTGTTTGCCTGAAAAAATGACAAAAGGTCGTCTTCTAGAGCGTCACTCATGCCTCTAATGAGATCTCAAACGTTATCTTATTCTGTGCTCCACGTTTCTAACATAATCTCCTTTTAAATGCCCTTTTTCCCCTCTATCACATGCATTTGCATATGCACGTCTGTGCTATGTTACATATAGTTTTGACTTCAGATAGACAGATACCAAATCTGCATTAGTAATAGATGTATGCGAATAATGAAAAAGAATTTAACACCTCATCAGAAATGAAAATTAAGTTTTCGTTTTCATTTTAAAAGTCTATTGACAGACAAATGTCAAAAAATACATATTGTTATTGTGTAAGCGGATCTACCTATTTCAGCAATGAATTGAGTCAGAAACAATGAATATATGAGTTACATCTAAACGTAATAGCAGCTGTTCACATCAATTATTTGGTATTGGATTGAGTTTGTGGGCACATGCCAGCCGAGGATTCGATCTCGACAATGAATCTGCTGAAAATTGAAACATTTTTGTGGTCTTTTATCTGTCAGGCTGAGGCATTTGTTCAAGAGGTTTTGTCTCCCCTCATTGGAATGGAGTATATTGCTTGCTGTTCTGATCAGAGAATAATGAGACTGCCCAGGCAATTTTTAAAAGGCCAGAGTACTCCTCCTTTAGGGATGTTGGCTTGAATTTCCCAACCTTCTTTCTATGATGAGAAGGAAGTATATCTATTGATTGGATTATGGCACCAGAATCGTAATATATACTTTAGAACCAGCATGTAAGGCCACAACCCTTAATAAAAATCAAATTATAAAAAATATTAATTACTGGATCATTTTTTTTGTTTTTTGCAAATCCTTATATATTTACTTGCCAACACAATGAAGGAAAATCTTTTCTAAAAAACAATGCAATTTACGAGTGAAATGTTGTTTAATAGCAATGAACTTTATTCTGTTTTAATTCATAATTATTTTATGCATCATAGTTGAATACAATATTTTACAGAAAGAAAGTTTATATTTTTCTGTCATTAATATAAATGTATTCTTCATGATTAAAATATTATGCCATTTTTTTTCTCTAAATAAGTATAATATATATAATAAGTATATGATATATGCTAGCAATCCGCTTGGTGTTGCTTGGTCGTAAAATACGCATAAATATTATATTTTAATTAATGTAGAATTCTTGTTTATTATAAGCAGAAATATTGTAGGTATTAAATATAACGCTAAATTCCTTTTAAAAAAGTTCTTGATGAGCTGTTCTCCTTAAGTAATCCAATTTACCAAATTTCCACTAATAATTACTACGACATTTTCCCATTGACTTATTAACCCTTATCCTCGAGTGGCCTCTGGCGTTGATAAGTGAGGACTCCTTTTTTAAAAAAAAAAAAAAACTGTTTGAAACGTATGCATCAGAGACCCACAATAATTCTATTTTAAACTAGTGGGAGGGGGGGACGGCTTTGCCTGGTCGTAAAATACTATTAAATATATTTTAATTTGTCCAGATTTCGTATATATTATTATAGAGTCGTGATTTCAAAGGTAATAAAAATAGTATTTGGGTGCCATCAGCTAGAATCGAAACCAAAAGCAAAACTATAGCATTCAAAGCTGGTAACGTTACCACTATACCAACGTGACACACGTATGAACTGATTAAAAATAAACTAAGATGAATGTACAAAATGTATAACGATTTTTTTTTCAATTTTTACTCCCTTTTTATCTCCTTAAAAACTATTTTAACCGGCTAAAGACCCATAAAAGAATGGTCCATAAAAGATACAATCATTTGAGGCCCCTAGCACCGCTCTGTGACTTTTAGTTTCGGAAGAGATAGAGTTTGAAAATATGGAGACAGACAGACAAACAGACAGACAAACATAGTGTTTTATAAATTAGATTTTTACAAAATAAAATGCTATTTCAAATGTAAATTTAACAGACCTACAAAATTACTATTTTAAACTAAAATGTGACAAACTCACAATATTATTGCAAATGTATAACAATTCCATGAAAATACTGTTTCAAACATAAATTTGAAAGACCCACATAAATTTGATAGACCCACAAAAAGAGTATTTGAAACGAAAGTGCAGCAGACTTATTTCAAATATAACTATCATAGACCCACAAAAATGCTATAGATATGAATGATCACATAAAGTTCTAATTTCAAGTTTAAAATGCCAATTATTTGGTTGGGCATTATTTTGAAATTACGTTTTCGTTTGTCTGGGAGGTTTAATATTGAAATAGAATCTTTTATTGCTAAACGCACTGATTGCATGGATATATCTGCTTGTTTATTTAATCTTGCACCGTAAAGGTTTCTGATAGCATTGGGTGTATGAGGCATACTTTGTTGTTCATTTTAACTTTCATCTGTTTGATGTTTATGTTGAAAGTGTTTCCACAAGCTCTGTGGATTTTCCTTCAGATATTTCAGGTTTCCGTGATTCACTTCCTGGAATGAGTATCGTGTTGAAGAGCTCTAGAACTTTCCTTTAACTTATACGAGTGTTGCCTCTCTATGAAGAATCTGCGTTTGAACAAGTGCAGCATGATAAATATAACCTCAGAGAATCGTTACTTCTATACTTTTATCAGATAGACTCTTTAAGAGTGGCAACAGTCATGTGACATCTGGTCTATGCTAAGAATGAAAGCCTCTTATTGATGAGGAGGAGCACGAATGCTGTAATGGATACTGACACAAACAATGGAATCAGAAACGCTAAATTAAAATCAAATCAGTTTATTGCATCCACTTATATTTTAATTCCATTGGAAAAGATATTGACACAATTTGATTCTGATACGGGTTAAAAATGGCAACTTATATTCAATAAACTGTTTACACATATTTGGATTCATCAAACTGCTGTTCTCATCTTTAGTGTTATTTTAACAACGTTTCAGTCGATGTAACCGCTGACCTTCTTCATGTGCATCTTGTCGAACTTGGGAACGTTTCCGTCAAACTTGGGAATCTGCTTGGAATTTATTTAACCCACAGTGGTAGCATGCTTTCGTTCCATCATTTTGAGTACTATTGTAGATTACTTAGGGCTTCTATCCAATCATGGCTGACAGAATGAGAGCATACTACCCTTGTGGATTAAATAATCTGTTCGAAATTCCTTGCAGATTCCTAAGTCCAAGAGAAAGATTTCTGAGTTTGAAAAGATACACCTAAATAAGGTCAAAGGTCACATCGATCAAGACGTTGTGAAAATAACACTCAAGATGAGAACATTAGTTTCAAGAATCCAAATAACATCAATAACCAATCTTCATTTCAAAACTTCAGAAGTGTGAATCGTTTACAGTTGATATTGTTTGGACATTAAATGACCAGTAGAAGAGACAAATCACACCTTGATATGATAAAGAACACTGAAGTTTGATCAAGTCTCCAACTCCAAATTGTTATACTTCTGATCTGTTTGTCTTTCATCAGACTATTGTTGTCATTGACTTTAGATGGAGCATAGTATGTGTAGAAAGTATATTTGGATGATGAAGTCATTGCACTTGTTTGTAGGTTTTGTTACCGTGGTGATACAATTGGAAATCAGAGAGAAGCAGGTGTTACTGTGAGTGTAAAAGTTATTAGTGGATGAGGTAAGTTTAGAGAACTTCTGCCATTACTAGCCAGCAGAGCATTACCACTGTCGATCAAGGGAAGAATCTATCAGACATATGTATACAGTGTGATGTATGAAAGTGATTATTTTATTAAAAAAATTGAATTGTAATATGAATAAAGCTGTCGAAGACTTCATATACGATCATCATATTTTATTTACACATAAGGCACAACAGCTGTGCACATTTTGTATGCCGAAGAAAGGCTTTTTTATGGGGGGGAACTCTCGACCATGTGACTATTTTTTTAGAACTTTTTATATGCTCCCTAGATTATAATATCTACGATTTCGAACAGACCTCGTCTCTACATTTATTTTGATCGACTTTTATAAAATTCCCTCTATTCCATCCTTTCTCGTGTTTGTTTGTCTTTTTCATGTAAAAGTGAAACTAATCGGAGTGAAGTAGGCCACCTGGCTTTAATGCCGGGAACGTCTTGAAAGCAATTAGCTTTGATCAATATGAGGAAAACTCTTCATATCAGACAATTGCTATTCATTTGAGAGTTCCCCCTTTTTCGGGGAGCTTGGTTTCCCCAACATCATGGGGAAACAAGCAAATAAATGAAACCGCAGAAAGCTGAACTGACCGTCAACCAATGTTCGTTTCTGCGCCTGCATGAACTCATTTCTGCAAGTCAACTTTTTAATCATTAAATTTGAATGCTTTTCACTTCCTCTTGCCTCATAGCGTAGCGATAAGACCTCCGCTTTTATTCACTTTCTTTTCTACCTTCGCGTCATGGGTTTGAGCCTGCCTGCCAACTAACATATTTTTTTTCCAAACACCCAGGCAACGCCGACCACTCTTGCTAGTTTTATATAAAAAGCAGCCTTTAAAAGTTATTAGTATTTAAGAGGCAAACGAGGTTTTGTTGATTTTCTGTACCTAACGATTTAATAAGCAAAAGATATCATAAAAATTGAATTTTACTTGGAAATTCTAAAAAATAGAATGATTTGTTAACAGAAGTACCAAAGTTACTAATCAATTTTGTGTTAGTAATCATTTTAAAAAAAATCATTTTAGTTAGTAATCATTTAAAAAAAATAATTTTAGTGATCATTTTAAAAAAATCGTTTTAGTTAATCATTTAAAAAATCATTTTAGTTAGTAATCTTTTAAAAACAATCATTTTAGTTAGTAATCATTTAAAAAATCATTTTAGTTAGTAATCATTTTTAAAAAATCATTTTAGTTAGTAATCATATTTAAAAAAATCATTTTAGTTAGTAATCATTTTTTAAAAAATCATTTTAGTTAGTAATCATTTTAAAAAATATTTTAGTCAGTAATCATTTTTTTAAAAATCATTTTAGTTAGTAATCATTTAAAAAATCATTTTAGTTAGTAATCTTTTAAAAACAATCATTTTGGTTTGTAATCATTTAAAAAATAATTTTAGTTAGTAATCATTTTTTTAAAATCATTTTAGTTAGTAATCATTTAAAAAAATCAGTTTAGTTAGTAATCATTTAAAAAATCATTTTAGTAATTATTAAAAAATCATTTTAGTTAGTAATCATTAAAAAATCATTTTAGTTAATAATCATTTAAAAAAATCATTTTAGTAATCATTTAAAAAATCATTTTAATTAGTAATCATTTTTTTTAAATTCGTAAGAAGTTATTAATCGTTTTCCTGCTTGGTAATAGTCTAATGAAAAGTCTTTAAAAGTTAAGTGATTATTTTGTAAAAAAGTATTTTCTATTTAGTTAATTAAAACAAAGAATAGTTTGTTTGATTTTAGTTAAGAAAGAAGTAGTTTGAAGATGATAATAGCTTTTTTGTTTTTGTTATAGTTTAAACACAACCATTTATTTTAACTTAATATTTTTGTATTTTGTTTTCGTGAAAAGGAAACTGTCAATGAAACTGCATTATCGTTTTTTGTTTTATTAACAAAAACCAATGTTAATAATTGATTTTTAAAAATAAGTTACCAAGATGCCATTGTGAATGTGATTTGAGTTGCTCGGTAATTTATTCCAGCATTCTGAAGTGATTCTACGTCTTATAAATTATCAAACGACTCTGCTGCAGTAAAACCATTCCAACCATAGAACTCCGATAAGAAGATATATAAAAAGTTATTCACTAGATTGAAAGAGAGGGAGAGGTATTGACTACCCTTAGACTTAAGTTATCATATTGTTCAGTAGTTCCATACCTATTTGGATTTTGGAATGAACCCCCATTTTTGGACCTACCAGCTTTTATATTAGCCAGGAAAAAGGCCATAATTTTCTGTCAGTAAATTTACTGTTCGTTAGAAATTTATGGCAGGTTACTGATCACAATAAAAGGCATCTGAAGGGATTACAGAACTTAAGACTCATAACTAGGGCTGTGACTAGAGAATATTCTTATCATTGTTTTGACTGTCGAGTATACATCTGACACAATTAGATACAGTTAATCAATCGTGAACCGCATCACTCTATATAAAGAACATAAGATATTAACTGATATATACTCGAGAGTCGAAATAATGAAAAGAATATTCTCTCGTCATAGCCTTACTCATAACGTTTCGAATACATAACTCCTATTTGTTTCATTTTTCTTTTGTCAAAATTCTCAGAAATCCAAGGGACCCCTTCCTAGGGGCTAACATTTGGTCTCTATATAAGATACATAGGTATTCAAATATTTAGGAATTAAGGAAGTTAAGATTAATTTTATTCTCTTCAATTGACCAGTTAAATATATTATAGTAAATCTTTATTGTGCTCTCTTGGTTTTACTGGATTTCAGGACAAGAATTCATCTAGTCTGGTGGTCTATCCAGATTAGTACTGTTACTATAAGCAACATCACTTGGAGAAGAGGCACCATTTCTCGTATAAGTCACTGTGTGTTAGCCATACCGAGGAGATCTTATTTTGGTCACGAATACTATGTGATTTTGAATATTTAGTTAGGGTTTACTTGTAAGTAAAATTATCCTCATGCCAGGTTGTCTTGACAAATCCCCATACAGAAAGACCTTAGACACTCGAGGATAGTGTCAAGTAGGTATTAAAATTCTCTCTAGTAGGCATTTAGATTCTCTAAGTAATGCATTACTGTATTATCTCATACATCATATGCATAAAACACTCAATCTCCTCCCTCATGTGTGTGTGAAGGGGGAGGGCAGCAACTGTCCAAAGCCACTGCACTCTTGCTCTTTCTTATTGCCATGTAAGATTGGTGGCTTCCCTTCTGCGTGATGTCACTGCCGGGATACATATCCTCATACGTATCTTAATAATGTAGTATCTACTGTAGTATCTGCCTTGTTGTCATGGGACTATACTCCCATGCATTACCTCCTTACCTCAGCAAAAAATTGTAACAATCGGTTGTTCATTAGCAAACTCAACACTTATTCTTGAGTGTAAAGTCCTTCTTGAAGTAGAAAAATGTAGTTTCAAGCAAAAAAATAAAATAAATAGAATAATAATAAATGGCAGCAGTTATAGAAGCTATTCTAGGCAAAAAAATTAATCCAGTCATGATCAGCAGAAACGTAGTGGTCTTTTGTGTTTAGACAGAAAGATATCACTGAAGTATTGAAAAAGATGCAGTCTATTTTATAAAGCTGTTCTGGTATATGATTGGTTTATTATCACATACGATTATAAATTGAAAATATTCCACAACTTACATTATATAAAACCCTGTGTATCGCTTTATTGCAGGTCAATATTATTTTAATTTTGAAATTGCTATGAAACGCAGAGAAGTGAAATTTGGTACACTGGAAGAACATAAGAAGGTGCCCTATTTTCCTGATTTTTGTGGAATTTGAACAAATATTTTGAAGTTATACTAATTTTTTATTTTCTGCTAATTCTAAGTGTGTATCACTTTATTGCAAGTGTCTAAAAATGTATATTTTTGGTAATAAAATAATATTCTAACTTCATATTTCCATTTTTTATGAAATAAAGAACATATCCAGTAATAATATTAACCAAAAACAAAAACGAATTTTCCATTATTTTGTTTAAGGAACTATTTATTTATCAACATGACTCCCATGCTTAAAAATCACTTTGAATATCCTCTTGTCAACTGATCATGTCAATTGGCGGATCATGAGATATGATGCGATAGGAAACTTCTAAAATCTTCCTCCGAAATTCATCTTCTGACAAAAATTGAACACCTCCTTCATAAACTTTCATCTTTATTATTGACCAGAGCTGCTCAATTAAGTTTTTATTTGGATAACAAAGTGGCCATGTCATCAAATTTTCTCCGTTAATGCCTAATGAATTAAGGTAGGATGGCGTAGCCTTGGCTGAATGGGATGGCGCATTGTCGTGCATAAAAATCAATTTGCGGTGAAGTTCATCAAGCTATGGTGACGAGTGGAAGGTCATCAAGCCATGGTGACGAGTGGAAGGTCGTCAAGCCATGGTGACGAGTGGAAGGTCGTCAAGCCATGGTGACGAGTGGAAGGTCATCAAGCCATGGTGACGAGTGGAAGGTCATAAAGCCATGGTGACGAGTGGAAGGTCATCAAGCCATGGTGACGAGTGGAAGGTCATCAAGCCATGGTGACGAGTGGAAGGTCATCAAGCTATGGTGACGAGTGGAAGGTCATCAAGCCATGGTGACGAGTGGAAGGTCATCAAGCCATGGTGACGAGTGGAAGGTCATCAAGCCATGGTGACGAGTGGAAGGTCATCAAGCCATGGTGACGAGTGGAAGGTCATCAAGCCATGGTGACGTGTGGAAGGTCATCAAGCCATGGTGACGAGTGGAAGGTCATCAAGCCATGGTGACGAGTGGAAGGTCATCAAGCTATGGTGACGAGTGGAAGGTCATCAAGCCATGGTGACGAGTGGAAGGTCATCAAGCCATGGTGACGAGTGGAAGGTCATCAAGCCATGGTGACGAGTGGAAGGTCGTCAAGCCATGGTGACGAGTGGAAGGTCGTCAAGCCATGGTGACGAGTGGAAGGTCGTCAAGCCATGGTGACGAGTGGAAGGTCGTCAAGCCATGGTGACGAGTGGAAGGTCGTCAAGCCATGGTGACGAGTGGAAGGTCGTCAAGCCATGGTGACGAGTGGAAGGTCGTCAAGCCATGGTGACGAGTGGAAGGTCGTCAAGCCATGGTGACGAGTGGAAGGTCGTCAAGCCATGGTGACGAGTGGAAGGTCGTCAAGCCATGGTGACGAGTGGAAGGTCGTCAAGCCATGGTGACGAGTGGAAGGTCATCAAGCCATGGTGACGAGTGGAAGGTCATCAAGCCATGGTGACGAGTGGAAGGTCATCAAGCCATGGTGACGAGTGGAAGGTCATCAAGCCATGGTGACGAGTGGAAGGTCATCAAGCTATGGTGACAAATGCTCATTTGAAAATGAAATATAAGACTGGCTTGTTAGTTAGATATGTTCTGTCACTCAAAATGGTCCAATTAGTTCATCACAGATTATTCCAGCCCAAAACATGATACCTCCACCTCCCTGTTGACAACAGAACGAGGGATAGGAAACCCAAGAGGACTCCAAACGTTGGCCCACCCATATGGCCTATCAAGAGTTGCATAGGTGAAAAGAACATTTTCAAAGCTGGTTTTAATGTATTTCTGAGCCCAAACTAAACGTTTTTCTTCATGAGTTTGGTTTAAAACAGGCCTTACTATGGGCTTAATGCTTCTTGCAATTTCGTTTAAGACATTGCAGCGTGTCTTTCTGGACAAGGAAAGTATTCCAGCCTTGTCAAATGTAGCAACTGTTGTTGCCCGGCTGCTTGATAAGTTGACAGCGATTTTTTCTAACATCATGAGCAGAAACTAACTTTCTTGTGTTTTTGTCCTTCCTTGGATTTTAAACGAATGAAGACAATTTTCTTCGATCTCTTCCAAGCTCCTTGGCTAGATCTATGAGAGATAAACCTTCTGCAAGTCCTGCAACAACACGTTCCTTTTTATTAGCTTTCAATTGACCCTTTTTAGGCACTTTGGGAGAGCTGCAATAAAGCGATACACACTTGAAATTACCAGAAAATAGAAAAATTAACAGAATTTTGAAAATGTATGTTCAAATTCCACAAAAATCAGGGAAATATAGCACCATGTTATGTTCTTCCAGTGTACCAAATTTCACTTCTCTGCATTTCATAACAATTTCAAAATTAAAAAAATATTGACCTGCAATAACACGATACACAGGGTTGATACTAGCCAAAATATTTGACCTGAGGCGGATATTTTATTTTACTCCGTATAAGTAATATGTCACTTCAGAAATATTGTCAAATTAAAATATATGTCTCAAAGGTGCCTTAAACAGTAGAACACTTATATGTTTTTTTATTTTGGTTCATATTTTTTTCTGTCATTCGTAAATATAACTTTCAATACTTTTTGAATACATTGTTATCGTATATCTCTGTCTATTATGTTCCTTGTAACATAATCTAGTTGTCAATAGATTTTCAATATTGAATTAGGTATTCAATCCAATATTGATATTGCTGAAGAGCCTTGCTTGGGTAACATCATCCAATAGTTGCAACATTTCTTTCCTTATAGATTGGAAATCATTGCTTCTTGAACACCCCCCCCCCTCTCCATCCGCTCTCATCCATTTTTTTTTTCTTTTATGGTAAAACCATTTTTTTTATATTTGATTTCTTTATTGATTGGATTTTGTATTATCAGATGATTGATGCAGTTGTCAGAGTACAATGTCTCCATGATAGGCTTGGTTAAGCTTTTTAACTTAAAATATATCAATAAGTATGGTTGATAACATTTTCTAGATGCGTCCTCATCTCTATGAAAGGTCTGTCATGCTTAAGTTTTATTTTCAACTAACTCTCTCCCTAATCGATGTTGCCCTGGAATATTTTGGTAGACCATTGGTGGGTTTCATTTCATAATCAAATGATATTTACATAATACTGGGAAATAAATATTAATAATTTTTCATACTTACAGATACGAGTGTTTCATGCTGATGCAATCATCAGTGTAGGAAGTGATAATTACTACTGGTCAGAAGATTCGAACCCAGTCAACAAAGTCAACAAAGTCAACCTTGAATCTGCAGGCTAGCAGCTTTCCCCTCCCATACTAGCAATTAATATTTAAATGGCAGGAAATTAAGTATTTATGAAGCCATGTCAGCAGGCTATTATAATCAGCAGTCATAATACAAAAACAAAAAGGTGGAATGATGCGTATTTGCTAGTTGACCACTTTTCTCAATTCACTAAATAGCGCTCGACTTCAATTGCTTACATATATTTCTTATACATGAATAAATGCAAAATTTTTATCTTTATTTAAACTATATTTAAATATAAACATTGTGCTTATATAATTTAATTATACATTTAGATATTTTTCAAATACCCTATGTGTGTATGTGTATATATCTATATATCTATAAAAGTGAAAGTGTCTGTCTGTCTACACAGTCTACAGACTCAAAATTTGATATACAGGGTAGTGAGATTTGGGAAAATCTTTGTAATCGGTTTTCTGCCAGAAATTTGGCTGTTCCTATTTACAATGCCTCCCCACGGGACAGAGTTAGACACCAGGGTCGTTTTTTTTTATGTGGAGAAAAGGAACAAAAATAAAACTTGTCTCAGTCGTGAAGGATTTATCCTCTACTAACAGAGAACAAGTAATTGAAGTGTAGCATCTGAAGAACAGATACTACACTTTGATCTTGACCCAACGACCAAACAAAGTTCAATGATTTAACTTTTGAGAACTCTACTAAACTCCTCCGCCAATTTTGAGTCTAAACACTTGAAATTTTAGATATAGGTTCATTGGACATGGATCTAACTTAACTTGATTTGAGCCCAAAACAAGAAATGTTAAGGGGTCATAATAGGGGTCGAAGTTTAAAAAAAATTGATCTCTGCAGTCTCTACCAAATTACTCAAACAATTTCTGGTCTCAACATTTGAAATTTTACATAAAGGGTATTCAGAGTTAGGGCAAGCTTTTTAATCGGTTTGGGTCGAAAATTTGAGCTATCAGTATATAAATGTATGTATGTATGTTTGCATGTCTGCCTAAAACTTTCGACAGAGGCGACGGATTTTCACGAGATCGATATCGTTTTGAAGCTTGACCCTTCAGACGACAAATACCGAAAAATTGTCTAAAAACATTAATTTCTTCACCCTCAACTGAGCACTTTTCTACAGGAAGGGGTTGCTTTTTTCGCCGATATTTTTAAAAAGTCATCCCCTCTTTTCGATTGTCTAGTCTTAATTTAAACCTACATCACTTCCGATTTGACAGTGGTCGTAACAGCAAAGACTTCACATTTTATTCCTGTTCTTTTCCTCCTTCATGGTACAGGTTCGAGCCTGCCTTCCTACTACCACTTTTTTTTTCTTTTTGCTCAACACACACCTCCAAACACTTGGGCAACGCCGGGAACTCATGCTAGTATATATATATATATATATATATATATATATATATATATATATATTCTGATCAGAACACCCCAAAACACTTATCCACATACTTCATAATAATTTATAATAAAAATGTTACATGCATTTGCGAATAAATTATTATTCTATACAATACATCTGTAATTATCTTTCTCTAATTTCTTACATGTATGCATTAGTTTTTAATATATTATTTTTTTAGATTTTACATATTTTATTTTAAGTGTGGGATCCAAGGATGGATTCAACATTGAGTGGTTAAAATAATCTGAATTGAAATAAAATTTAGTAAATTTATAGACTTTAACGCCTCGTGATAATTAATGAGAACCCATATGCACCATGTTCTCCAAGCTCTGAACTGATTATTAATGTTTCCTTGCTCCAATTTTTAATTTCTATAATTTTCAAATTATAAATAAATTAAAGTTAAACATTATAGTCCCATGTTAATTGTGTAGTCCCTTTAATAAAAATGAAACCAACTGATGATAACTAAAACTTTATATAAATTTATGTGTTATGTTTATATATTTGTATGTATTTTATATGTTTATATATTTGTATGTATTTTATATATTTATATATTTGTATGTATTTTATATGTTTATATATTTGTATGTATTTTATATGTTTATATATTTGTATGTATTTTATATGTTTATATATTTGTATGTATTTTATATGTTTATATATTTGTATGTATTTTATATGTTTATATATTTGTATGTATTTTATATGTTTATATATTTGTATGTATTTTATATGTTTATATATTTGTATGTATTTTATATGTTTATATATTTGTATGTATTTTATATGTTTATATATTTGTATGTATTTTATATGTTTATATATTTGTATGTATTTTATATGTTTATATATTTGTATGTATTTTATATGTTTATATATTTGTATGTATTTTATATGTTTATATATTTGTATGTATTTTATATGTTTATATATTTGTATGTATTTTATATGTTTATATATTTGTATGTATAGAATTAATTTCTAAATTTACTAATCCATCATTAAAACTTTGGGAACACAGCTTACTAGGCGTAAGGAATCATATTATTGGCAATATTTAGTTCAATTTAATTTCATAGAAAAGTGGCAAAGAGGAAGTGCAAGCCCTTAGTGAATTTTCAAATACCTCTAACTTCTTGTGGAATTTTAACAAGACATCAATTAATAAATATTACTCAAATTTCGGTTATTTCAGGGTATTTTAAGTAGTTTTTAGTGAGCAGAATAAAGGTCCGAACTCACATTTTAAAATTCAATTATTTCAGATTTGCATTGACTTTTATTCATAACCATTGGATCCCAAATAAGCAAAATTGTCATAATTTTTATCTTTTCTTAAGTGTATATAAGCTTAAACCTTAAATTTTAGACACTTTCCAGAATCAAAATTGTGTAATGAATTTGGATTAAACTGTGAATAAGGATTCTAGACATAAGGATTAATAGCATTATTTTGATTTTAATATTCGTACGGATGCATAAAAACAGAGCAAAACTGTTATCTTAAGCGAATTGATTTTACCCATACTGGGATAGATATTATTCTAATGTGTTTATGTATACATATGTGTGTGTGCATCTATATATATATATATATATATATATATACACACACACACACACAAGCACATGTTGTATACTTTGGCAACAAGTCATTATTCAAGCACATCTGATTGAACACAACAGAGTTATTTTTTTTCTGATTTTCCTGGATATCTTTTCAATTCGCTGAGCGGTCTTTTTTTTATTTCAGCAGGTATATTATATTAAAAGTTGTTGGTCGGCCATATTCGTCTCAAGTACTTTCTATCGGTTCAATCGATCATCTTCAGGAGCAATTGTTGTTGGCGTTTTCTTTTTCTTTCCCTTTTTCTTTGAGGACTCGTGTAATTATAGTTAGTAAGTTTCTTCTTTTTTTTTAATCAGACTTGCTTGAATATATGTATGTGTGTCTATGATATTAATTTTCATTTTAACTACTAAAAGATGAAATCAGTTCACACTCATGAATTTTTTTATATATATTTTTTTATATACAAGATGTCTCTGAAAATGTACTGTGTTAGAATGACGGTACAACATTTATTCATGAACATAGAGTAAAATGAAATAGCTTCGAATACAGAAGAAAAAATAATTGAAAGAATTGAAGTATCATGTTTGCAAATGTTCAAATTGATGGCCATTAATTGTTCAGATAACACTGATAACAGTTAATGTGTGAGTATATTTTTACATTTCTGGACACACCCTATATATATATTTTGCTGTCATGATTCTTATATGTCCTCTGAGCCCAGAAACGAGTGATCAAACGTAGACATGAACTAACATCAATCAAATAGACTCTTTTACCCGTCAGACTGTGTACTTAGATTTATAATGAGTTCAATTTCTGCATCAAGTAATGAGCATCATACTTTGCTTCAGTGGAAAGGAAATTGAATTAAGACTTAGCAAATACTAGATGTCTTTAAGGGTAGCGTTGAGTGAAAACAGTTTACTCCTGTGGATTAAATAAAGCGTTCAATTTCCAAATCTGCAGTGGGTTATTGAATATGAAGAAGACCAGGGAGAAGATTCTGTAGAACTATAATTCACATCATAAGGTGTTCTTTATTATTATACTAGTGGGGGTACCCAGCGTTGCCTGGGTGTGTGGACGTGGTGTAGTGAAGAACCCGATGGGGGGGGGGGGGGGTTAAAAGGTGTTTAAAAAAATGTGGTATAGTAACGGGGTTCCCCAGCGTTGCCTGGATCGAGTAAGGCGGTTACAAAAAAGTGGTAGTAGTGGGGGGGGGGATAAAACAACAGTAGGCAGTTTGGGTGGAGAGAGAAAAAAAATGGTAGTAGTCATGGAAAACTCAAACCGTTAAGGAGGAAAAAAATGTGATGTCTTTGCCGATGTCTTCATCGCCAAACTGGAAGTCAATTAAGTGAAGTGACGATGACTTCCTAAAATTTCGGCGAAAAAAGTGACCCTCTCCTTGCACAAAACTGCCCAGTTTAGGGTGAAGGAATTTGTTTTTTGCCAATTTTTCGATATTTGTTGTCTGAAGGGTCGAGCTTGAAAACAATACAAATCTAGTGAGGATCCATCACCTCTGTTGAAAGATTTTGTATGACATACAAACACACACACACATACACATTTTTCCCTTTATATATAAGACTAGCGAGGGGTACCCGGCGTTGCCCGGGTGTTTGGAGGTGTGTGTGGAGACTCCGGGGGTGGGGGTTAAAAAAAAAAAGTAAGTATGAAGATCAAACCCGAACCGTTGAGGCAAAGTTGTAAATTAAAGTGTGAAAAAAAAAAAACATGTGACGTTAACTATTGCCCCACCGTGAGATGCTAACGGAAACACGTTTGAATTTATTTGAATTTATATGTTTGGATTTGGCAGGTGCACGTTTTAATGACTTAATGAGGTCAAGTTTGACTGCGGGATTTTTATTTTCCCAAGATGTTATAGGAAAAAGACTAACCCACATGAGGCGAGTGACAAATGTTGAATATTTATCTTCCCGAAATCGAGCAAATTAAATAGACAGGCGAGCTTCGTTGTTAACTGTGAGATATTACGATTTATATGTGATATAAAAAGTTTTAAAAAGTTGTGAAGCGACCAACCGCTTCTCTGAAAGAAGCCTTTTGTAGACATACAGAAAAAGCGAACACACATACATACATTTTCGTTTTTATATTTATGCATTAGCATTATTGTATGTACTAGACGACCCGTTGAGTCAACTTTCATACATTTTATGTGACTTGTTGAGTCAACTTTTGTACATTATACTTGAGTTTATACATGTAGTACACCTCACCGATTGTGAAGGTAAATTAGAGAGATATTTTAGATAGAACATTGTAGATCAGAGAGAAAGAGGAAATGCAAATTTACACCAGTAAATGTAAGAAAATGAATGCAGCAATTTACTCAGAGGGCAAAAGTAGGTATCATTGTGACGCCATATTTTAATGATACATTAGCATTCATTTAGCATGCAAATACCATTAATCCGAAATATAGGAATGGTCAGAGCTTAGCCAATCAGATTGAGCAGAATTAGTCTGGGGAGACTTTGTTATTTTTGAATCGGAAAAGGGAAAGATTATGTTATGTCTGAGTTTATGATCTAGTTATGAAGGGTGAAACCCTATATCTGTCGAAAGTGTAGAATTCCTCTCAGTAATGACTGGGGGCTGAAGGAAGACTTGATATTTCGAGGGAAAAATAGGAACTACTTCCTCTAAAGATGCTTGTAACTGTGATGATGTTGCTCTTAGGATGAAATGTAGGATTTATTATAACGACTAAATATGCCTAAAGTGGCATTTTAAAGTTACATAAGATAGTGGCTAATAGTCTACACATAATAAATTTGTATGTGGCATCTGTTGTTGCAAACCTATGGTACTTTGGTCCCGAGAGGAATTTCTGTAATCAAAATATTATATATGGAGTTAATGTTAAGTAAGAACATTCTTATTAAATATTCTTTTTGAATTGTTAAGTACTTGTGTACCAGTGTTGCTCACTGGAAATATGGCACAAACCCAGGACAGATTCGGTAAGAGAATCCCCCTTCTACCCCAAAAATAAATTATGATTATCTGGTGCATTATTATATGTGAGTTACATAAATAGTGACTGCAAATAAACTAGTAAAAAAAATTTAACACGGAGAGATGTTATTTATGAAATAATTGAAAGCGAAAGGAAATGATTTATTTGTTAGGTATTTATTACTTGGAGCATGTAATCTTTGAAAAATAAATGAAAGTTATCTACAGAATTGTTTTACCGAAATAAATGAAAATATGATTATTTGGAGTGAACAAACGCATGTATTTCTGAAAGAAAACTATTCCTACCAGTAAAATTGTTTTGTAGTTTACATGACCGAAATTGTTTCTTTTTTTTAATTGGAATTTTATGAACTAATAAAGAAAAATTTAATATGTACAGAAGTAAAAATGTAGATAACCAAAACAGGATTTTGTAAAACGTTTTAAACTACCTTACAATCATAATTAATGAATAACGTTTGCTAGATAATTATGAATCTGATAAAAAGTAGTAAAAGTTGATTTTTAAGAATGTATTCTGGAATAGTGGATCTGATCATTGTTGTTAGAAAAAACTAGATCAATAAGGAGGTTGGCTATTCATGCCTGACAATGGTTTGTTCAAGTCGAATCTATATTCAGTCAATAAATATATAATTATAATGAAATTACATCAGTTTTTGTAAATGAATGTGTTTATGGAATGGAGAATTGGCTTTGTTATTTGTATATAGCTTTTGGACACATAATATTTGATGATGTACTTTCTGGTGCTAATATATATCAGCATTGTGTGGAGTCTAGCTGTGAATATCCTACATAAAACCGTCTATGACTAAAGCAAGGTGAAGTTAACTCAAAACCAACCT